>NW_025932021.1:65756-192204 GCF_000764305.2 Hyalella azteca | reverse complement strand
AATGATACCTAGTGGGGCAACGGGCCCACGCGTGTCACGGGGCAAAGCGCCCATGGTGAAGTCTTGTGATATATATCATTAGATTTGTCTCAATGACCTTTTCAAAACTATGACTAGCTTTTTAAATTACAAATTACTCTTCATATTGCATGATTTTTTATTATTTGCCTCAAGGCAGCAGGTTTAGTTTCTAGTTATGCGTATTTATGACCTCTTATCGAGTTATTAACTCTTGCCTTGCCAAAGATGATTTCAGTCAACACCAATGAACCAAAAGTTGATGAGTTTTTATGGTGTTTGCTGAAATCACGATTAGGTACGAATTCTCTGCACATAATATCTGGATTATGGACGAAACTGGAACGAAGTTTTTTTCTGATCAACTAAATATATTTTTTTCTAGTCAAGGATACATTTTTTTAAGTCAAGGACGAATTTTTTATCACAGGGATATATTTTTCAAGTCAAGGATACATATTTTTATGTCAATGAAATATTCTTCTTCACGTCAGTGATAGATTTTTTAAGCCATGAGTAAATTTTTACAACACTTCTCTTTAACTTCACTTCTTGTTGTTTGTTTGTTTGTTTATTTGTCTACCACAAATCTTATAATCGATATTTAACACACTGCTACCTGTCCAATGGATCTGAAATTTTGCACACTTGCGTAAAGTTGGAGACAATGCAGGAATCAATTGACAGAATAAATAATTTTGAAAAAAAAAATAAAAAAATTTCAATATTAAAAAAAATTGACAAAATAATTTTGTCAGCTACAAATTATATAAATGATATTTGACACACTCCCACATGTCCAATTGATCTGAAATATTTCATACATGT
Organism: Hyalella azteca; assembly: GCF_000764305.2. Classification (NCBI taxonomy): domain Eukaryota; kingdom Metazoa; phylum Arthropoda; class Malacostraca; order Amphipoda; family Hyalellidae; genus Hyalella; species Hyalella azteca. The sequence continues at coordinate 191,358 of NW_025932021.1, read as the reverse complement.
GTGAAGTCAGAGGCAATGCATGAATCAATTGACAGAATAAATAATTTTGAAAAAAATTATATATTAAAAAATGTTGAAAAATTAACTTTTTTAATTTTCGAAAATAAAATGAGAAATTCATTGTACATCTTTAACATTGGAGACACTGGATTCTTTAGAAGTGTTGTCTTTAAAAAGTAATTTTTAAACGTATATTATTTTCAAGTCAAGGATATGATTTTTTAAGTTGTTAATAAATGAATGAATGTCATATTTTTTTATTACTTTTTTATTTTTAACCGTAAAGTGTTGTTTTATCATTTTTAAACGAAAAATATGCAATTGTGGTAAAGGGAATAAGGGTGGGCGCCTTGCCCCAAGCCCATGGGCCCATTGCCCCAGGGGTGGGGCGATGGGGCCATTATGACACTTTTTACAAAATAGTGTTTCATTAATAATTGAATAACTCTATAGGCGTCTAATTCACATCATACATTCCTCATTAGTTGTACCTTTAAACAAAACAAAGAAGCACCTCGTATCTATTAAAACTTCATGAAAAATTTAGTTTAAGAAAGGGGGGGCGCTGCCCCCTGTTGCCCTACTGCAAGTGCATGATGTAACAGAAAGTGACCATATGTGAAAAGATCATCTTGAAAATATTTCGAAGGATCGGACCTCAACTTGCGATCATCGCTCGTATTTTTCCATTAATCAGATGACACTAAAACAGGAAAATGTAGCTTTACCTTATTTTCATGGAATTCATATATATATATATATACAAGTTTGAAATACGTGTACAAAATATGAATATTTCAAGCAGGTTAAAATGTTCTGATCATATCCCACTGTCTACTGAGCTTCTTTTTGTGTATGGACGTGAAAGGAGTGAGGTAAACGTAACTTTCTTAGGAGTGAGACTAAAGCTACAGAGCTACAATCGAGCTACGGCCACGAGATCTCACTACGAAGCAAAGATTTCCAGTAAATTAAGAGCTCAACAACGGATTACGGAGAGGTTGATTCGATCAATTATTAGGTGAAGAATTAAGAGTGATTTCCCCCATATTGATAAATGCCGAGTTATAAATTTATTTACGTTTCTTTTTCTTTTTTGCAACAGTGATTTTTTCGCGTTATTTTGTGTTATGATTTTCTCCAGGTCAGTATTATATGTAAAAATATTTTATTTTCATTGACTCTTATGTTCTGTAGTTGTCGTGATCAGTTCTTTCGTCTAAACGCTCCTTATTGACCGTCTCGAGTCAGCTACGGTACCAACTTTACGTTGATTTAAAGCATTGCAAGTGAAGAAGAGATTATGAACAAAAATAATGTAAAATAATAAAATTAAACAGGAGGTATCTGACGGAACTGAACAAATTATATAACTTTTTGGTCTTTACAAAATAATATTGGAGAGTTCTGAAATTTCTAGCATAATCATTTTTCATCTACTTCAGTGGTTCCCAAAGTGGGCGATATCGCCCCCCTAGGGGCGATGGAAAGATTTTGGGGGGCGGTAAAGAAGAAGAGGGTGAAAGGGGGGCGATAGGGGGAGATAGAGAGGGCGGCAGTCCGAAGTCGAAGTCAGAAGTTCGAACGTTTGTTTGACGACTTGTACACAACACGTGCAGCACACGACTCCCAGCGAAGGTTTTTTCACCCAGATCTGTTTTAGCGCATTTTCTCATTTATGGAAAAAATTCACTATTGTGCTCGCGATGTCCGTCCGTCTGTCTGTCCGCCTGTCTGTCCGTCCGTGACTTCACGTTTTCGTCGACGAGAAAATGCGCTCTCTGTCACTCACTGCAGTGAGTACTGTGCTATATTTTTTTAACCTCTCCTGGGTCTAACTACCGAACGGTGATATTTAGCTCGTGAAATTTCTTCGATTGTGCCTTTGTTCGCGAGTTTCATTCGTGATTTAAACAGCAATGCGTGCTTAAATTCGCACTAATCAAGAAATTTCTTCCAAACTACTGAACAGATTTGAACGAAATTTAGTATTTTAATACCTAACCTCAGCAACGGTGATGTTTAGTTCGCTACAATTTTTTCGTTTTGCCTTCGTTTGCGAGTTAAACGGCTATACGTAAACTGCTCTTGGTTAAACCAGCCGGTAGAAAAGCCGATCGTTCCTCCTACCTATATCTGTATAACTTGCGAACGAAAGCGAATAAGGAAGAGTGAAATCAAGAATGACGGTGAAATGAAATAAATCTCGCAAACGACAGTAAAATCAAAAAAATTTTTGAATCTAAAAAACACCATTTGGTAGCTAGGAATGTATATTCAAAATTTCGTTCAAATCTGTTAGATTCTACTTCAACAATACAGTGACACGCACCGGAATTAGAAATATATTGAAATAATAAATTAATAAATCATTAGTATGAAAGATTGTTAGGATGGCAGCATTGAGTTCAATGAGGACACATTAAAAGGATCGCTTGCAGGGTTGTTTTCACTTCAATGACTTCTTCAAAACACTCTTCTGGAATCTAATCATTTTTAAAACAGTTTAGCCATTTAGCTGACAATTCACCATAAATAGTCAATAGTGCATGAATTGAATTACTGTGCACTCATAACTTACCGGCAAGATGGCGCCGGCCAAGAAGAAGACTTGCACAACCCCCATTTGGAGGCGATCGCTGTGATGGGAGATCACACTGACAGATCTGTGATGTCTATGCAATATATTGAACTCTCATCTGCTTAATATCACGGCTAATAATTGCACTGAAATCTCTGCACAACACTGGATAAAATGAAGGCAAATTAATCATTTCCATTTAGCATATATTTAGTTGCATTTCGTATAATGTGGTGTTCATTACTTCCGAGAATTTGATTTACGACCAACGTACGCGAGCGGGTGTTCACAATTTGGGGTGTAAATATCAACTTGGCCTTGAGCGCAGTAGAAAGATTTATCGATTGGTTCTCCATGCAAATTTCTATGTGCCTGGCCGCAACTTCACTCTTGCCATGAACTTCTGTCTGATGGCTTCATCATTAGCACCTCTATCTGATGGCGGGGCCGCTGCCCTGCACCAGGAGCGTCTCCGAGTCTCCCTCCTCCTGAACTGATCATTGAGGCTCGTTGAAGGCACCTCTGTCTGATGGCGGGGCCGCTGCCCTGCACCAGGAGCGTCTCCGAGTCTCCCTCCTGAACTGATCATTGAGGCTCGTTGAAGGCACTTCTGTCTGATGGGCCGCTGCTTGCGCTGCTGCTTAAGTCGTCAGGGCAGGCACAAGGCTTCACTGTACTTGAAGGACAAGTGAAGGTTATGAACGTCAGTTGGCAAACCGCATTAGGTTTACAGGAGACAAATATTGTCGTCGCATAATATTCTAACTTTGATAAATGGATATTGGTCGGGTTTGATGCTAAATTAATTATTTCTACTTTCGTTTCATAGTCTTATTGATGAAGCCTAATTCCATTGTTTTAGGATTCGATGAGAGCAAGCTTGCTCGTTCCCAGGCAGAGCTCCGAAGCTGAAGATAAAAAATTGTTGTTTCCTTGAATAAAGTTTATCCAAAACAACCTCATAAGTAAATAAGTTCCTTTTGTAAATAATTTGTTGCTAAAAATTATAAAAATAAACTTTGGTCAAGTAACTATGCATATTTATTGCAAGAATCTCCATAATAGTGATGTAGTTTATTCCTGTTCTGAGAAAATTGCAAGAAATTTCAGCTACAACGCCATAATCATTACATATATTTGCCATTCTAATGATTGTGCGGTCAATCATACAGCCAATTTTTATTCTATGTAATTTTAAATGTAACGTATCAAAAGTGACCTAACTCTTAAAATTATATGGGTCATTATAGTGGGTCACATTGTTGACATTTACCACAGAGTTTAGTGGATGGAACAGAAGTCGTAATTAATTAGACTGAGAGTATAATGATCAATAATACCTTAATCAGTTGCACCCAAAGTCAAGTTAAGAAAATTCGTTTAATTAAAACCGCCAAATTCCATTAATTCGCCTCAATAATTTAGTCTAACGTTAGTAAGGGCCAGTGTAGCCACTGCAGCTGCTGACACGATAGAGGCAAGGTTGAGTATAATTGATTCTGGTAGCACTGAGTATGTTGTGCTCCTTGGACTGGTAAGAGATGTCCACATTTGCCTCCCTCGCCGCATGGAGACATTCAGTGTACATTGAAGTTCGTCCTAGAAACCTGCTTTCACGTAGCGAAGGAAAACTAATTGAAATGGGGCGGAAAGCGTATTGGCTTTTGACGTGCATTATCAAGGACGCCTGCCGGAGGCCACCACTGCCATGCATCGAATCATAATCTCTTCCCTCAATAACGTAAGCAATAACACTTCTTGACTGCAACACTACCAATAACACACAGTCAGCTTACAGGAAAGTAGCCTGGCGTAGAATGGCCCAGCATCGTCTGCCAAGACGCGAAAAAATTCTACACCACCCGGACATAGCGCGCCGGAGCCTTGCAGTGAATATGCTGTCCGCCACCGACCCGTCCGTATCGGGTGGATAGCTAGAGGTCAGCATAGCCCAAGTCCACAGCGCGATTCATATACCTCCCGAGCCTAACGCAGCCGGGAATCTTCTCGGCTTTCGACACAAAGTGCCCACCACAACAGCGCCGTTCAGTCACAGGCCGGAGCGCATACAGGCCGGAGCACAACTGGCCGGAGCGCAACAGGCCCTACCGCAACAGGCTACTCCTAACGTAACCTAACCTTAAACTGTGTACTCCTGCTGCAGCCCAGAAATAGCTGATGGAATCTGGGGTTAGGGAAGGAGTGCCAAGTTATTTTTTTAAGCAGAGCTGATATGGTAATAGAACCTTAGATCGGGTTAAGGACTGCAAGGCCTTTTCGTGGTAAGGATGACCATGCTCTTGGGCATGGTTGTGTCAACCTCGATAAACTATCTGGGGGAAACTAAGGTTAGATTAGGGGCTCCCGGGTGTTATTTAAAATGAGATTATGTCCCTGTCACACGCAGTTTGACGCTGTCAATGTTGACGTTGCTTAAGGGAAGCGCATGTTTTTAAGGGTAGACATCGTGAGATGTAGGATGCTTTAGTTTATTGGTATTGATATTAAAATGTAGGGGGCATTAGGATATTCTGGTTACTGACGGATGGCTTAATCCGCGGCTGATTGGTGGTCATCTGTAAATATGATAGGCGTTCCTTTCAGAGCCGAATATTGCACAAATTTGGTGGAGGACGGCTGCTTTCCCCATTATCGAACTCGCGAACTCGTGGCTTTATCTCAGGGCAACGGCATTTACCTGCGTGATCCGAAAACGCAGCCGTGCACCACCAAATTTGTGCACAAATCAGCACTGAAAGGAACGCCTAGCATATTTCCAGATGACCACCAATAACCAGCCGCGAATTGAGCTGTCTGCCAGTAACCAGCCCATGACATTATCTTGCTTTGAATATTAGGAGCTTTACGCCACCATATTCTGAAGCGAACAGCCCAAAGTGTAATGATCGTCCACCACGGAACGTTGCATCGAATCATCACTCCATACCCTGACTTTGTCGAACTGTAACTTTTGGACAGCGGACTGCGATCAATCAATCAGCCTAGCTCGCCAGTGTAACTGCATGAATCCTGCCTTGCATCACCAGACGGTCACTTCTAGCTCACAGCATCTGTGGTTAGGTTACAGATAGCATAGTTTTGTTCCAATATTTATCGCCGTACAACGAGTGGCCGTTCGACCGTAGGCGGATTCGACACAAGGGACATACTACAGACGGGTCTGTGGCGGCCGGCGGGCATCATATTCACTGCAAGGCTCCGGCGCGCTCCGTCCTGGGTTGTGTAAATTTTTTTCGCTTATTGGCAGACGATGCTGGGCCATACTACGTCAGGCTATTCTCCTGTGGGCTGATTGATCTAATTTGTAATGATTTAACTTATTAACTTGGATGATTTGAAGATGATGTTTTGGCAACATCTCCCGAACCACAGAAAAGGCTTGCTTCCAGATTTTCTTTATTCGTTGTAACTTGGGCAGTCGGCCGCTTGTACCTATGGTAAGCGCTTAGATTTTCTATTGAATAATAGAATGTGTACTTGATATTAATTGTTGTAAGAGTTGCGTTATAATTGTTTGATATCTTGTTACTAGTACTGTGTATTTAAGCATGTGATTATTTAATTGCAGGTATAAGAAGTCTGGAGTACTTCCCTCCTCTGTCGCTTTGTTCCTGCTTCTCGACTCCTTCAATAAAACTACGTCTGAACCGGATTCTGTTAACCTACAAGCACAAGAAATGTTGGTTGGCACTTGGTTATTTGTGGAACCTATAATGAAAGGAACCCGTTGACGTCATTACATAATTCAATGGATGTGATCTGTCTGATGGCTTGCGGCGGATAATGTTACAGTCAAGAAGTGTTATAGGCTGCGTTCTCGAGGGAAGGGGTCATGATAGTCCATTCGAAACACGGCAGTGGTGGTCTTCGACAGGCGTCCCCATGGCCCTCAAGGACTGCCATAACTTCAACTCAATTTAAGTTCTCGTATCCTTAACAGTGACGACACAAAAAGTTTGAGCTAAGATCTGACTTTCCGTCGATAAGGTATCTGATTTGGCTAAATGAAGTCATCATTTTATGATAAACGGGATAAAATCGTTTTAGAGGCACGCAATTATATATGATACATTCACTATGCCTCCGGTCTGATCATTTGTAGACTTGAATTATATAAATTCTATACCTGAAGATGTGACTGAATTCTCTTTCTTCATATACAATTGTAAATAGTGTTATTCTCTCTACGTGTTGATCAGGCACCGACCGAGGAATCGTCACAGCTGGTGGTGCTACAGATTTAGATGCAACCTAAACCTGTATAAATTCTTCCAGACCAAAATGAGAGCTCGGCAAAATACTGTCAATAATGTAATAGCTATATTAACAAATACCAAAATTCTTCCTACTGAGGCCTACAGGAACAGACTAAGCATAGATTGCAACATAAAAAAGTACTGGAGAGAAGAGACGCTTTCCGCAGATCATAGAGTCAAAATCAGATTTACTTAAGCTTATCTTCAACCCTCTACCGCCGTATGTCACTCTCCAGCGGAACATAACTTTCAACTTAAATTATACGTAAACTATCGCGTGTAGCAGCCTGAGGACTTTGTAAAGTTGTCGTACGTGGCGGCAACCATCAGTGCAAGTCATTTTGCGCTCACTAGAACGTATCCTTTTTGAGCAGTAGGCTTGTGACAATATTGTTCCGATTACTCATGTCAGGCGGTAGAGAGTTAAGAGGCGCATAAATCCCCAACAGTTTAAACGTAATTAGACGATAATTTAACTTTGGACGAGCAGCCTATCAATCAAATCGTGAAAGCCTCGAATTTGCGGGAACAGAAAAAAAATTTAAAAATATCAGCATCGGATTAAATGCATTTGATTTAACAGTAAAGATGACAATTTCTCAACTTTTATAACCTTGTCAACTAGAATAAGTTTATCAGGTTAACTTCCTTCTATGGAGAAGTTTAATGAATGATGTAAGGGTGATGATAATAAATGATAAGGGCTGGAAAGGGTGATGGGGTCGGATCCGGGTTTCAGCGACACAATTAAGAGAGTCCACACAAATCCAGCGCAGTGAAGTGTTCTGAGATGTGCTCATTTTGGGCTTGACAACCATCGCAAGCGGACTTACATGCGCTAGTGTCGGATCTATCAATACTATAATCTGGCACCCCTATACTTGCCACTATCTTTAATGCAAAGGTTTGTGTTGCTATCGTCCTAAAAATATGAATGAATAAAAATAAAAAATATGAATGAATAAAATGTGCGTGGATAAAGAGATAGTTTAATACAGAAAGAAGAGAACATAACGCCAACATCTATGAGCCAGAAAGTCAAACATTTCAAGACCCTATGAAAATTGGCGTGTATACACAGCTTGACCACGAATTTCCTTCATTCATAATTCATTATTCCACAGCTGTCTCTGCTAATTTCGTTGTTGACGAAAAATAAAAACAGAGCCATAATTTTAACTAAAATTAATATCATAATAAATGTCACGAGATCGTAGGAGGAAAGTCACATATTATAAAATGGGGAGAAATGTAAAAAAACTCCTGGAAGTCTTTTTGCCGCTTTAAAGTAGATAAATTTCTTGGCTTCAGAGAATTTTGAGTTAAACTTATAAAGTTATCAATATTAATTCTATTTAAAAAACGGCTGAACTGACGCTCTTGAAAATATAAAAGATTTTTTGCCGGTATAAAATGAATATATTTATAGGTTTGGAAGAATTGTAATGTTGAGCTTAGAATGTTATCAATACTAATTCCATTTCTGAAACGGCTGAACAAAAACTCTTGGAGTTATGTAACAAACATTTTGACTCCGAAACGAATAAATTTCTAGGATTGGGAGAAATTTCAACTTGAATCTAAAATTTATTGCAATAACGGCTACCGGACACTTTTGCCGGAATTTTAACAGCGTTTTTACGTTTTTAAAGAATAATAATAATATTAAATTCAAGAATAATAAATAAATTTTCAGGTTTGATATAACTTCAACTTTAATTTATTTATTAAAAACGGCTGAATAGAAGCAAAAATATAGTTTTTGCCTCTTTAAATTGAATAAATTTCAAGGTTTTGGGGGAATTTTCGAAATTGCACGCAGAAAGTTATCATAATTAACCAATTCTATTTAAGAAACGCCTGAGATGACACCTGTGAAATAATAGCAGAATTTTTGCAGTTTTGAAGTGAATAAATTCCTAGTCTTCAGAAAATGTTGGGATTTGTATTTGAAAAATTATCAACATTAATTCTGTTTTAGAAACGGCTGAACTGACTCTCCTAAAACTATAATGCTAATCCTATTTCAAATATGGCTGAACTGACACTCGTGAAATTATATTAGCTTTTTTGCCGCTTTTTAGGGAACATATTTCTATGTCGAATATAGATGAGCTTGAAATGCTTGCTTTTTTCTGTAAAATATATCTTAAATGGGCAACGAACGTTCAGCAACAAACCTAACTGTTAACACCTAATAAATATAATATGTTGATGGAGAGTAATGATATGTTGGTTTATAGAGTAATTTAACAATTAATTCAAATTTCCTAAAAATACAAGCACATGAAGACCGGTGATGTAACATAAGAGTAGTCAATTTATCGTATATTTCTATTTTGATCTCAGATTTTCATCAAATCATTCTGATCGGCAAAGTGCGATCTACTAAATTGACTGCTATAATGGATTGGTAATAAGCATATATATACTCTGTTACGTTTATTCACTATCAGTTGTGTATAATCTGCATGGGGTGGGTGATTGATTAGACTAGAAATAATCAATAGCGGATGGAAACGTGAATGATATTTTTGCTGTCTATTGATACTTGAATATTTTTATCATGTAATGATTAGTAATAGTTTATTTGAGAGTAATTGATGTTAGTGCCTTGGGACTGAAATACGGATTTATTATCGTTAGACCAATTGTACTGAATAGGATTAGTTAGTCGGATTTCTTTAATTATTAATGATTATATATAAATTTTCCACACTAAATTCATTGCCTTGCTCAATTCAAGTTTCGTTCATGATGTGTTAATGTTCAGATGCTGAACAGTTATTTTACTTCATTATTATTCATGCCATTTTTCTCTTAGCTACAGTTGTTGTCCGCCCGTGCTCTCTATGTTCCCTGGAATTATTTTGCTCCTATATAGTTACACCATTCTCACATTTCTCACTTATCTGAGTGTTTTTAATTTGTTATAATATCACTGTTCGTTCATTGTGAGAATGAAACACAATTAAGTAGGTCCGGGTAGACCTCATCCGTAATTATGTGCGCCGGCAAGAGAATCAATTTACAATAAATAGTTGTTCAAAATTTTGAGGTGGAAGAAATGAGTGAATTTTATTGCGGTAAGCCGTTTTTGATCAAATTTTATGAAACTAGAATCAAACTTATGATATACTACGAAATCCATAAAATCAGGAATCTAATCATGAAATATAATGATTGTAAAAATCGGGACTACTACAGGAAATCAATGTTGTTAATCAATATTTCTAGAATAAAAAATGTTGTCAACTTCTCAACACGTTTAATTACATCGGCTTGATCATAAGTACACTCAGATATATCAGCGTGACTTCGTCTGGACAGCGATACCTTTTTTACCCTTGCGTGGGTCAACCCGACCCAGTTTATCTCCATAAAATAGGTCTAAAATTGCTACGTCAGGTAGCTTTTCGGGCTGCGATAAGATAGTGACCCACTGATTTTTATATGCGTACCAATTTCATGGTTGAACTAGTATAAGGTTGACCAATCAGAAGCCCAATTTTGCGGATGTAGTTCGTTCTTCGCATGTGACGTCACTGATCTCAATGACGTCACGGGCATTAACCAATCACCGAAATGCGATCAAACCAGTCAACCAATCCGTCATGCATGGGAATGACGGGTTTGTTTACATTTCTCGATCTACGTGACGTAACAAGAAAGCTGAACTGAAAGACGGAACTTCTCGTGGGTCAACCTTATATAGTTCAACCATGTACCAATTTAGCCGCCGTCTCACCTGCTACCTCCGGTCCGAACAAACGAGGAACCACGTACACGAAGGAGGCCCACAACGAGACCATCACACGTCCAGTACTGTGAGCCAGCACCAGCACCAGCTTGCGTGGTCATGCAGTGTACCGATAGGTGGAGCATCAATAACGGAGTTAATTTTCGACATGTCTTGTCAATTAAATATTTCGGGTAAATTATCATACTGAATTTACACTGATATTTATTTCACAACATCAAATTACAACATAGATTTAATTTACGATAAATATTACATTTATAAACCAGACAGTTAAATCCAACCCAAGCAGCATTAACTTAAATCAAGCTCTATATTTTATTCAGTAACATAAATTTATTGTGGCGTATTATTACTATTAAATATATTATTCGGTAACTTCATCTCGTGAGCTCAATCCCGTTAACTAAACAACGACCATGACACAGATCGACATCGAGGCTCCAGCAGTCGTCAGCTTCTCAATGCATGAAGCTGTGGTCACATTTGCTACCCAAAATCTATAAAGTTTTGCTTAATATAAATTTATTTACTTTTAATTACGCATTTTATCATAATTGTTAATAATACCCAATGATTTCTCCCATGACTTGAGTCTCAATAATTTCTTTAATGACATGAGTCAATGATTACCCCAATCGACTAACGTCAATTAATGACACATGTGTCGCCTGTTACGTTTGCTAGTCGTATGACTAAGTCCAGGCTAGCTATAAGGATGAAGATGGGAGGAGACGAGACTATAAGTTTGGGGAACTGTATTTGGTGGAATCTGGTATACAACTGAATTATAAAAGGCTTGCTGGCCTTACATGACCTACTATTGACAGCATAGTAGTTCTACTCTAATTTGTTCAATACGTAAACACGTAACATCGCCAATCAGCATGTACTGCGCTTGACTCTTTAGATCTTATAATAGGTTCAATTTGGTTTACAAAATAGATTGTCCTATTGGAAATTGGTGACGTACGTGTCGTGCATGCGACGTATATGCCATTGATGTTCGGGTTTTCACATAATCTTTTTCAGTACTTCCGTACTTCCATGTCCTATGTTATCTCGCTTGTCTTTCGAGCGAGGAAAATATGCGAACAACAATGCGGTATAGCGTGAGCTTGGAGATAACCCCGCCTCAGTCGATATTGAGCCATCAAAACCATGCATTTCTGTGGATTAACGTGCTCTGCGAATAGAGGTAAAGCGTTGGTTTTTCCAAGCGTTTGCATGGGAAATTTTCATGGCGAGATCGAAGTTGGCGTGCACGTCATCGTACCGTCGATGATATTGGAAAAATAAATATTCTGGAAAATTAATCGGTAGCATGAACACTGAACAAGTGGGTTGCATTGGAATTAGATTATGAGTTAAATTAAGAACATGCAACGTGCTTTTGGTCGGATATCCCGACCTCATACGTAAGAAATGTCTGAAATATTAGTTAAAATACAAATGAACAGAGTAACTATAACATGATGTACATCGAGTTCTTGTACTCCCACGGGTGAAGCAACATTTAATAAATCAAGATATTTATTTCAGCATCGAAACTCCACAATTTAAATTATGCTCTTGCTTTCTTTGTTATATAACATAGTTTCTTCAATCGAATTATGCTATAGCGTTCCAACAATCTGTAGAATTCCTGACAGTGCAATCCTCGCCCGCCATGACGCACATCGGAAACGAAGACTACGCCATCAGCGCACGTCCGTACACGTCAACGCGGCGCTCAAGTTCACATGCAGAGATGATCAAGGCTCAGTTTAATCTTTATCAAGTGAATGGGGTAGTATCAATCATGAATTTTAGGAGCAAAACAAGTGAAATTGCTTTTTTTTTGTAAATTAACCGTAAGCGAATAAATCATTAATTTTGTATTTTTTGTTGACATTTTGTCAACAGTAGTTAGTGGTAGAAAAGAGCATTTGTTTTCACTACGGAAATGAATCACGTACGTAGAATCACAAGCAAAGCTGAAACTGACTGTATGACATGAGCAATAAAGCCAATAATATACGCTAGAGGAAGCGAAAAATAACAACGATGACTGAAGTGTTACTCGATGTGTAGAGAACAACTTGAAATATGATGAATTAATTTGAAGTAAATTAGACCACTCCATAAAAAGCTGCATAGTTTAAATATTTTTATCAAATTATAGATGTTAATAACATATAAACGTTTAGTTTAGTTCAGTTGCCGATTCGATTATTACGTTAAGTAATAATCGAAGCTAAGGCAGTGAATTTGTTGCATCTTTTCTCGGCAGAAACAGGATTGCGAAGAGGCTTGAAGTTGGATTAAAGTCCTGCGTTTGAAGAAAGCAAAACTAGTAGTAATGGCAAGTTAATAGTGGCTTCAGCGCTCATTAATAAATAAAAATGAATGAATTATTAATAACTCATTTCAGCGGCCGTTCGACCTGTCGCCGATTCTTAACATCTCACTGCTCCAATTTAACTGTGCTTTTAACCGCCCGGCCTCCTCGCTGATTCCAACCATGAACTGGTGAACGGAGCTGGGATCGAACCGCAGCTCTCCTCACCAATCCTGTGATGTTTTGAACTGAAGCCACTAGGTCACTCTACCCAATATCTGTATTGTTTTATTTGAATGAGAAAAAAACTTTTGATGAGATAAGGCATACTAAATTATTGCCCAATGAACTGAATTTTACTTCTGAAATAATTCGTGTTTTTCAGGGCAAAAAATGTTAGCGCACTCTGTTATGGCGTTCTGTCATATATTAACGTATTTTTGTGATTAAGGTACGAGAGAGCTAAGCTCGTTAACTTAGCGGTTCTTTATTAATTCCAGATAAATATTCTTAGGATTAAGATAAATCAATAAATTGTGGTTACCACAGTGTTTTGTAATATTTTAGTGAGCTATTTCAACTTAATTGATGGTTGATGCGTTAATCATGGAGTAATTGAACTTGTACCAACCATTCAGATGAGGTTCAATTCTCCATATTCAATTCCATGACATAACAACGTCAGCCCCGAAACACGCAGGTAATCGTCAGGTCATATATGACATGTGAGTAACTCTTGATATTTTAATCAAAGTTGTGCTGAGCATGAACTTCAGTCCCGCCATCTTGAAGCGTTGAATATTGCGTCATCTTTCACGCAGCACGTTTGGTCACTGAATATATTTAATAATACAACGATGTGTCAGTTTTAAAATGTTTAATTGAATTATGAGTAACATAACTGTTATACTTAAAATGTTCACGTCTATAACGGTTTCACCGTGATTGCAGTTTTTGTTGATTTAAATGGCTGAATGCTTCACTACATTCTGTATACGTGTTACAGGATACTTCCATCCTAGGCTCCTCAAACGTAAAGCAAATAATCCTCAAATAGTTGTCTCGTGTTTTTAAGCACAAGGTATGCGTATAATACTTCAGTGACGTCACAATGAACCCTTTAATATCGCTGACATGATGTGCTCCACAAGTCCTTCCGATTAAACGAGTCGGACTGCGCACCAATTTGTTCAAGAGTTAGCTGTTGTTGCCGAATTGATTGGCATCAAAGGTTAGCATCATACAGGATCCTAGAATTTTCGGACAACGCTGAACAAATTTTTAACTGTAAGACAAAAAATAATTATTCAAAAATAAAGCACAGTGGTTAGTTAGGTAACAGCTGAACATCGTTCGCTCGAGTTCGAACTACGTCGTAACTATGCGTCCGCTGTCCTGTTCATCCAAAGCTATAAAGGAGGCCGCAACAACAGCCGTGCAGACTACGTCTAACGTTACTAGTACAAGGTTGAGTGTGTGTGCCCTCTCTCTCTCTCTCTCCATCAAGGCATCATTTAGAGCGCTCACCTTTATTTAATTAGCGTTTGGACTACAGAATATTTTAGCACACTGTCAAGGTACGTTTTAAATTAATTTCACGTTTTTTAGACTTATAGGTTCACGCGGACCGCGCTTACCAGTAAGTTACCACTACCAGCTGACTAACCGGTGGGTTATAGGTACACTAACTTGACTAAGGCTGAGTGATGAATGTATTTCTTTGTGCCCCGTACGGCCAGATGGCGCTGAATCTGTAAATCATTGTTACAAATCCGTGTTAGGCTATAAAATTTACAGTTGAACTTTAACTGTAATAGTTGAACTGTTTCAAGCAAAACTACAATATAAATTTTAAAGTATTGATTGCCTTGTTAGCTAATAAATTTTATTGGAGTTTGGAGAGCATCACTTAGCTTGAATCAACTGCAATTAAGTTTGCACCACATAATCATAACAATGGCCAAAAAAGACTTAAGTTCCTTTGATTTTGAGCACCTTTATTATTAATTAGATTGGTTTAACACTTTAACTTTAATAGTGTTGTAGGATAGAATGTATATATAATATACTAATACTGTAAAATACAGTAATACTGTCACAAGTAGAATATTACACAAAAGCTGAAATTTGATCTGTAACTTTAAGATGAAACTGATGAATGGCAGCAGGCAGCTCAAAACCACTTGCCAGTCACCACTCATTTCAGATGTTTAGCTACCAATTGCCATTAACATTAACAATCTAGAATTTTAAGCAAAATTTATCAAACATTGTGCTTAAAAACAGTTATCACAGGTTCATTTGCCAATTGCCACTAAAATGATTTTTCTAAGTAGAAGGCCTAAAGATGTCTTTTGAGTTTTTCCTTAATCCTTATTATACTGCATTTCTCTTCAACTTATATGAATATTCCACAAATAGGCTACACGGCTTCAAGTTCTTGTTTGTCTATCTGCTACGCTACAGTACAATATTTAACACACTTCTACAAGTTCTATCTGTCCAATAAGTCTACAATTTTACACGCTGGCATAAAGTTGTCAAATTCAAGACTATGCATGAGCATGAATGATGAATCAATTGACAGAATAAAAAAATCTAAATAATTTTTAAATTGATAAAATAATTTTATAATGTTTAAAAATGAAATAGCAATCTGGTCAAAGCATAGTTATATATGCAAATAATGCAATTTGGTCAAAGTGTGAATCAAAATCTTGTATTCATTAGATTTATTAACTTGTCTTTAAAGATGAAGAGAAGGCTTAGATCTTTGACAGTATAAACTTTCTAATCTTTTAAACTTTTTTCTCTGTCAGCTTCTCTAGTTGGTAGAAAGATGCAATTAATTATGTTCTCAAGCTAGAAACTGATGAAATAGAATTTAATTTTAAAGCTAAAACTGAATTTTCTTTGATAATTTGAAATTACAAATTATTTATGATAGAAAATGGACAGGCACTGAAATTTTTTACAAAATATCTAATTCTTGGCTTCAAATTTCTTGAGAATTTGCATTTGTTCTAATAAATTAACTGATGACTTAAACACTGATTTTAAATTTTGCATTGCAGATGCGTTTAGTAGTGCTTCTCCTCGGCCTGGCCTCAGTTGCCAGCGCTGTGTCATTCTATAATGTTGTCATGGAGGAGTGGGAGGCATTCAAGGTTTGTAAAACTTGTGTATATATCATTGGTTTATAAAATTATACAAAATTTTTTTTTTGAGGCATGATTTGATTTATTTCAAAATTTTTTGAAATTTTTCCTGTAACTTCTTTCAATTTTATGTATATCTATGTTTAGCTTCAGATCATTCATAATGGCTGAGAAGCAGAGAACTTGTAGAACAGAACTGCTATGCAACTGAAAAGAATTCCTGAAGCCAGTTAAGGCAATTCTTGTTGGCTATTGTGAATATTGTTTACCTTAACTGACAAAACCTGTAGCTTTTTCCATGATCAAGATTCAGGTCTCTTTTTAGCGCATCTTCTCATTTATGGAAAAAATTCACTATTGTGCTTGCCATGTCCGTCTATCTGTCCTTCCGTCCGTGACCTCAAGTTTTCATTGACGAGAAAATGCGCTCTCTGTCACTCACTGCAGTGAGTAATGAGTTATATTTTTTTGTATTTTTGTATTCATTTGTGTATTTTACAACACTTCTCTTTAATTTCACTTATTGTTTGTTTGTCTGCTACAAATCTTGTAATCAAAATTTAATACACTTCTACTTATCCTATCGATCTGAAATTTTGCACACTTGTGTAAAGTTGGAGACAATGCATGAATCAAATGTCAAAATGAATAATTTTAAAAATAAAAAAAAATGTTTCGCTAGGTACATTGAAAAAATTGAAAAAATAATGTTGTCAGCTACAAATCTTATAACTGATATTTGACACAGTTTTACCTGTCTAATTGATCTGAGATTTTGCACACTTGTGTGAAGTCAGAGGCAATGCATGAATCAATTAACAGAATAAATAATTTTGAAAAAAAATTACATTAAAAAAATTTTATATATTAAAAACATTGAACAATTATTTTTTTTAATATTCGAAAATTAAATGAGAAATTCATTGTACAGGTACATCTGTAAGATTAGAGACACTGGATTCTTTGGAAGTGTTGTCTTTAAAAAGTAATATTTAAACATATATTATTTATAACCTTTATTTGAGTGGCCCACTTCATTTTTAAATAACAAATTGAAGCCAAAAAATGTAGTTTTAATTAGGTATAAATTAATTTGAACCAGCTCTCTGCAGTTACCCATCTGCACAGTAGTGGGCCTTAACCTTCTCAATTGCTTATTCCAAAAATTTTCTCCAATGCTCTACTATAGATTTTCCTGGTGTGTTTTCGTCTTCTATATTGCATGTTGTTCATTGGATGTTTTCTACAGCTCACCCACAACAAGAAGTATGGGTCTGTGGAAGAAGCCTTCCGTCTGAAGGTCTTTGCTGAGAACAAGCATAAGATTGCCAAGCACAACCAGCTGTACAACAAAGGAGAGCGCACTTTTAAGATGAAGATCAATCATTTTGGTGATTTGGTGAGTGAATCACTAGAGGATTCTATGTCAAAATCTTGCTTTTTATCATGACTAATTTTATCATTAATTTCATTGTGGTAGTCTCTGAAGGCTTGTCATGTGCATGACGGCGACCACTAGCACCGGCTCTGATAACAATTGCTGGTGCGTAGGATGGTATAAAGTTTACTGTCGATGGATATGTTCCGTCTTACCATTGAGAAAAGTGGAAAAGTGTGGGATCTGGCACATTACTCCTCTTTAGGACTCGGTTGTATGACAAGATTCATGGGTGTTGTTTATCTTTTGTGCGCCTGGAATGATGGCTTAAGAGTCTTCCATGACAGACTTTCCTTGTTTGATCGGGCTGTCTGTCGGTGGGGTCCCTTCTCATCTTGCACAAAGGTTAAATCCTAATGTTTTCTAAAGGATCACTATTTTGAGAGAAATCGTAGCTAAACTGGTATAATGTATTTACTGTTTACAGTTACACCACGAGTTTGTGAGCATGATGAACGGCTGGCGCGGCAACGGCATGAACAGGAGCACGGTATACGAGGCATCGAACTATGTGGAGCCCGACAGCGACGTGAAGCTCCCCGAGACTGTGGACTGGCGCACCAAGGGGGCCGTCACTCCTGTCAAGGACCAGGGCCAATGTGGCTCCTGCTGGGCTTTTTCCACCGTACGCTCACTATCGGTCTACTCATGTTGCCTACCGTTACCAGAAATGAATAACATACAAACGATTAATCTAACTGTAGGCTGTGATTGAGTAACGTGCAAAATTGAAACCAATTTCTCCTAAATGAAAGCAGTTTACTAGAAATAATTATTAGAGAACACACTTACATTACTTCCACTACAAGTATCCAGTGCCAGAATTTCATTGGAATCGTCATCCCAGCATTACGATCATGTGTTATTCTGTTTGATTTCATTCAAGTCCTGTATTGTTTCCCAAATATTTGTACAAGGCTTCAAACAATTGCAAAATACTTCGGAGTTTTCTAACTGTTTTGTTTTGCTCAACGATGTTATATTTCCTTAATACAGTAAATAGATTGATTTCTGTATAAACTACATTTCTACCGTTTGGGGTTTGGCCTTACTTTCACCCTTGTATTCTAGACGGGATCATTGGAAGGCCAGCACTTCCGCAAGACGGGCCAGCTGGTGAGTCTGTCTGAACAGAACCTGGTGGACTGCTCGGGCAGCTTCGGAAACGAAGGCTGCAATGGCGGACTCATGGACAACGCTTTCCAGTACATCAAGGCCAACGGCGGCATCGACACTGAAGACGGATATCCGTACAAGGGAATTGTAAGTAATCGCCGACTGTTGGATTTACTTGCTAGGTCTTAATTACTATCGCACACCATCATGATAATCAAACTAACTTTAAGTAAAGGGTTAAAGAAGTTTTCACTATCATGCACATCTTGAAAAGTTTTTCTCCATTGTGATAGCGATGATCGCAGCAAATCAGAAGTGACGAGCGGTTAGGCCTGCGAACTGAAAACAATGCTGTTATTCGAGCTTGAATTTAAGTGCAAAAATTTCTGAATGATTATGTGTGTAAGTCACCGCTAATTTGATGTTATTGCTTCTAATTTATTGTTACATACTACTTAGGCGGTTGATACGATGAGCCAAAAGTATTATTGGAGACACAGAGCAGAGTGTATTTTAGAATTCTCGCTGGTTCAAAGTGGGAAAGTAATGTTTCAAAAGTTTGGAACCACTTCTTGGAAAAAAGCATTCAGATATCGAATGCATAGCACACAATAATTGATTTATTTATAAGAAGTTGTTATCGAAGAAGTATAATTTGTTTGGTACTGTTCAAGAGCATCTGTACTGTGAACAATAATAACTAATTCAAAGCCGCTCCTATTCTGAAGGATGAGAAGTGCGAGTTCAGCAAAAGCGATATCGGCGCCGACGACACAGGCTTCGTGGACATCAGGAAGGACAGCGAGAAGGCGCTGAAGGCGGCCGTGGCCACCGTGGGTCCTGTGTCCATTGCCATCGATGCTTCCCAGCCGTCCTTCCAGTTCTACCACTCGGGTGAGCAGCTCTCGGCCTTGCGTGGCTTTCTAAAAATTCCTTAATTTCTTCAAAAAAATTTAAGATTTGACCGGTAATGTATGTGTTGCATGCTTTGTATGGGCGATAACTGCTAATTTGTTTGCTTCCCTATATAAGTTTGCATTCGTCTGATTGTAGTGTTTGAAAATGGTTTAAATTTTTCTGTATATTTAATTCATTTCTAAAAATCCTAACCGCTAATGAAATGAAACTGGAATTATTAATTGCTAATTCTACATCTACGTTAAAATAATATGAATAAAAGTTCATTTCTATCGTCACTGACTTTGTTGCTCGACTCTTGCGTAACATTAAAAAATAATGCCGTTCGGCTTGCTTCTTTGATTTGCCTATAATTTATTTTTTTCCTACCACAAATGCAAATTTTAAATTGGATGAAATCAATGTGCAGGCGTGTACAACGAGCCAGAGTGCTCCAGTGAGAACTTGGACCACGGCGTCCTGGTTGTGGGATACGGAGCGGAAGACGGTCAGGACTTCTGGATCGTGAAGAATTCATGGAGCGAGAAGTGGGGCGACGAAGGATACATCTACATGGCTCGCAATGCGAACAACATGTGCGGCGTGGCCTCGCAGGCGTCCTACCCTCTTGTGTAGGCCAGCACGGCGCTCGTCCTGCTCTCTGGTCTGCACTGGAGGAACATGAAACTGTGTGGTTGTTATGGTGAGAAGATCATGACGCTCCTCCTTTAATTCAATCCTATGTTCTCTTCCTCTTCTTATTTTTAATTTGCTCAATTTTTTAGGCTGTTGAATGGAAAGCCTATTCTTACTTGATTCAGCACATTTTCAATATTTTATACTGTATGACTCAATTTAGCACAATTCTAAGTCTCATCTTGATACTCATATACGGTATGTGCAATTCGTTGCTCTAGCCAAATTTTATTCTCAACATTTTCTGCCGTGTTCACTAGGCATGTCTCAAGAGTTCTTGAACAATCACCATGGCTGCTTTGTGCGAGGAACAAGCTAGTTTTAGATCAACGTATATATATAAGGTTTCTGTGTTCTACGTTTTACTGTCGCCATTTTGGCTTTTTACTTTTACGTAGTCTTACTGGATTTCCCAATAGTTTTAGGCCCGCTCATTATGTCATTATATACTCTGCAAAGATCTCTTCTCTTGCTACTCACAGTAAATTATTTTACACTGACCCGTGCATTCTTAACCTATCTATCTTTAATCATGAGCTTTGGCTGAGATATTGATTTCTAATCGCGTTTATCAAGGCTGTCTAGAACGAATCGTTAGGTCTCCCTTAATTTCGACCGAGAAATATTTCGAATTCAGTCAGAAGTTGACCGAAGTCAGTCGAAGTTGACCTCGTAAAGCTCATGTTAAATGGTATTAAACCTCTAGCAATGGAGCAATGGACGTCATTGTGCCTAATTGTTTGTAATGATACTTTATTTTCAGAAATGCTCAGGTTTCCATTAAGAGAATTGGAAATGAGGTCATTATTATTATTATTTAATTTTTTTTTTTTTTGAAAACATTTTTATGGCTTCTATTATAATCGAGATGTTGTGAACTTAGTTTTTACGTATTAAGACGATTCGAGTCGAAACGCAACACCTCCTGGTGTTATTAAAATAAACAAATGATATTTGTAAGCCACTATAACGAGAGCACGAATGTCACGAGTCTTTTGCTTGCTTAATTTGAATTTCGATTTTGTTGAGAGGGGTTCCCATAATGCGAACTGACCAAAATGCTTGTTAAAACGTTTTTTTTTCAATTTTTGACTTCAAAATTATGTCAAAAGCATAAACGATAAATTTATTAGAATCAAACAACAGCCAGACTACTTATTAATACATAAAAAAATTATGTGCCAAGAATTAGTAAATCAATATCCCATTTATTGTGCGTGCTTTTTGCATTACGTCAAGTTGCCATGTTTAAATTCATTCGGGTCGTGCTACGAATTCTTCACCGCAAGATTTAACAACACGATGCTGTTGAGGGGAGAAGACTGCAAACTTCGCCTTGTTGAAAATTGAACTCAATTTTATTTTTTCTTTCGGTTGCAAAATTTTCATTCATAGCGTAAACTGTAATGAATTGCCTTAATTTATTGGTAATAAAAACTTGAATTAGTGCCGAGAAACCACGCACATAAACGGTTGGATTGTTTAATAACGAAATGATGTGCATTATTAACACTACATCATTGATGGCCAAAACTTGATTGGTGGTAAACGCTCGGATTAAATTTCTGCTGCCAAACATAATTAATTGCAATTATACCAATAAAAGAAATAAGGATTGCCCTCGCTACTACCTATCTGTTTATCATCACAAAACGTAACTTAGCGTTGAAAGCGTATGACTCACTGCTGACACATGTTTGGGACAGAACCACGCAGTCACTTCGTCACTTCTGAACGACATTGAAGTGCAGATGAAGATAGCTGAAATTATTGAAGGCTGCAAGACCAATCCTTAATTTGACAGGCCTAAGTGCAATTTAAAATATTTTATTGATGTATTGAATGTAATTTAAAGTAGTGATGAGAAGCAATTGAAAGTTGAGGTACAGAGTCGACTACTAAGTCGGAATGGAGATCTGCTCGTGACCATATGTAGGCCACTCATAAACATATGATTGCAGTGTTAAAAGAGGCGGTTGGATATGGTGAACATTGAATACACAGTTTAGTCTGCGGAAGGGATCCTTTTCCACGACGCCACCAAGGGTGCTCAATGCCTTGCCGACTCGCGTTGGTTGAGGGATTGAGTTTACCCTCCAGACCTTCAAGCAATGACTGGGTGCGATACTACGTACAATTCCTGATAGTTCATCTCCGTCTCAGTACTATCGGCTAAAGGCTATTTGCAGCACCTTGCATAAACCTGCCAAATGAGTACTAGTACGCGTTAATTACATTCGCTGTCTCAGGAACCTCTGTCGTGTCAACCTGCGTGCCTACGGCGGCTGAGGGATTGCGGACGAAGACGGTCGATAAGCGCGACTAAGGATGGGGAGACCCATAGCAATGTCAATACATAACATCATCATATAGAAGTGCTTGGCACTAGAAACAGTTACTCATTTGATGACAGTAATTCATTTTTATACATTTGCATTGATGGGAGATAAGAAACCATTTCAGCTTAGATTTAGATGTGACTGGTTCTATACGTTACTGTAAGTGCCCAACTGTATTATGCGTAATGTTACTACACGCTTGAAGTTGGATAGGAGTTAAAAGACTAATTGTCTGCTTTGTCGAAATCCTGCATTACTCGCCCATCTGTCACATCAAGTGCCTGAGAAGGCGAAACTCTCAGACTTCAGCTGAAAGGTTTGCTGTTGCCGCGAAGGCCTTGCACGTGACGGGGCTGTTGCTCGTCGTGAACTGGACTGCGATGATGACGTAGGTAAGCGCGATGGATCCCATCTGGACAGAGTTTCCTGATTTAATTCGAAGAGCGCGGCAAAATTACCCAAGCTGAGATATGCTCAAGTTACAATTTGAATGTTGACGATGAAAGAAAAAGGTGACAAATATTAGTTAAACCTTTCAGAAAGCTTGTGCAATAGTAATTCTACTGTTTTTTAGAATGAAAAAAAAAGTAAATGTATGATTCTGTACATTTTGAAAGGTATTAAGGCTATTAATCAGTCAAACTCAATAACATACGTATTTTTTTATTATATGTTAAATTCAAGTTTTGAAGTTACTGGAAAATTATTTAACTATGTATATTTTTGGTTCAATGAGCTGGAATTAGGCACTGAAAAAGGCAGCAAAATTCATTTAAGGCATTTTTTTCACTAAAAAATTGAGCGAGATAGTGAATTGTTTCATTTCTACCGTACTGGCGTTAGACGTTAGCAGTCGAGAGATTAAGGAAACTATATATATGTCGACAGAGTGATCGGTAAATTCAGGTATTCTACATAAATATTCATTGCTTTATCAGTATATGAAGCTGCTACTATAAATTAACATTTTAAAGAGACTTGTGGTCTACACGCTTAGTTGATTTCCCGGCGTCAAAATGGATGTAGCAGAGGATGCAATCACGTACATTTAATAATCGGCATTTGCGTAAGGTGAGAAATATGTGTTTTCAAAATTAAAATGAAGATTTTTTCTAGAAGTTTATAAGTAGCTTACAGTAACACTTTTCAACCCATGACAATAATTTAGCCCTCATCGCTCACCGACAGCAGGCAGTGTCGGCCCAACTCAAAGAGGCCGAAGACCGAGAAGCGCGGCATGCTCTTGAGCTCAGCCTTGATGCAGTGAAGCTGCCACATCGCCTGCAACCGTAGCGAAATTTAGGAATTATGATTTTACTCCACATCAGACATTGATGGCTTTAGGATTAGGAATTCGTTACAAACACAACGACCACACTATAAACGCTCCCAAAGATGTCTACTGCATCTCAGGGAGGACACAAATTTTTCAGAGCTTGAACCTACGACTCGTTGCTCGTCTCTGTACGTTACACACCTCAACCACGTCGAGTGTACAAAGACCATATCAAACTTTCAATATCCGTCTCCTTGGCCGTACATCTCGGGTCATCGCGTTTTACTGGATGGCGGTGCTCGTATGCGATATGACTTGTTCTGATTGTTATGACGTCATTGCAAATCGCTCACTAGATTTATCATCGCCCTGCCATTGAATCTCTAAAATTCAGCTCATATTCAAATCCTAAAATTGATCAATGAATTCCAATTAGTCATTTGCGACCGTTGTCATTAAAATGTCGAACGCAAATTCTAGGAACGTGCCTCTGTTTTCTGCTGTTCCAAGCGTCCCGCTGCCGCTGTTAGCTTACTGACCCGCTGCAGTCCATCTTCACACTGAAAAACATGGAAACATTTTTATAATAATGGTACGAATGCTCTATCGAATTATTCCATATGTTGGACATAAGTGCACGCACTGCTTGGTCGTATTATGCGATCTTGTGTCAACAAGGGCGAAGAGAACTATAAGCACCAACTGGTACTGGTCGAAAACGATCGCTCCAAGGACAACGCCTGAAAACGCCTTTTGAGTATCAGTTACGGCGCGACGAATCTTCATCACGCGAATTCTGACTGTGGCCAGATCAAGCTTGGCTTGCTCTTCGGTTCTGTTGTCGGAAGACTTTCCAAGCTTACCAAATGAAAAACGACTTGTTGCATTCTTCAAATCAGTTGTAAGAAGTTTCATTAATGAGTGGAAAATAAAGGGGAGTCCAATGTTAGAGAAGTTAATCAAATTCCTTCCACAATTGACGAAGAGTATGTACATCGTTGATGCTTGTTGATTCATAAAAGTGTTGTAAATCCATTGTTTGCCCAAAACAGTGCCAATTATTCCTAGTGCGAAATATTGGGATTTGCTAACTGAATTTAGCGTGGTTGATGAAATTTTCAGGTATCGCATTATTCTTACGGTATGGGCACTCGAGGCCATGAAATGGTACGAGACCAACATCATCATCCCGTAGTAGCATGGTGAATATAACGCTCGAACAATATTGTAAGGGTTCGTTTCCATTATCGACAAAAAATAAATCAAATCTGATATTTTGTACGATACAGAAATGAACATGACACTTTGCAATGCGATTCCGATACCTTGGCGAACTTGAGACTTCACGAAGACACCGTCTCGCTCCTCATAAGGAGCGAGACCAAGCGCCCGCATCAAGTGCAAAAACCACAGAAGCATGCGCCGCATTTCAAACTTTGGTCCGAACATGATCACTGAACTTATAGTTCACTATAACGAAAGCTGGTCAAATTTCTACTAAAGTGTGTGTAAAACTGGCCTTCGAAGTTTTATTTCTTGCGATAATTAGAAACTTTGCGACAACGTTTCTAAGGACAGTCGGGAGCAGAACAAGTCACCACAGTCCACACGGCCAGCACCCATACCGCATACGACTTGGCGAACATCTAATCGGAAGTTTTGATCACCAGAGGCTTTTAGCGGCGCCACGTCTGAGTTTGCGAAATGCGACGAGCAAACATGATGGCTTATCGTGACTTCTTTGTAAATATTCTCGAACGTAGTAAATTTAATCAACTTAAAGGTTTAAGACGCAAGTCTTCTAATTCATAAGGCAATGCATTGAGATTATGGAGATTAAATTATTAACAAAATCAATTTTTGATGAACTAAGAACGTATGTTCAACAGAAGACGTAGCAATATTGTATGATCGAAATTGTATTCAATAAATTTATATTTATGCACTCTATAATAAATCAAAGATTTGAGTATGCCAATCAGTTTAAATAGATTTAAAAACTCTGCATCGCCTGGCAATGATAAATGCTGAGGAGTCATCCTTCATTTGTAATCCTCCTCCTCAAAACAACGTTCAAGAATAACAGTTTATGCCCCGCTTCATGGCATTTTATTAATTGAGCACAAGTTTCATGGCATTTTATTAATTGAGTACAACCTAAGCTCGACATTTAATAAGAAATTCATTGAATAGAATAATGTAAGCTTGAATATATGCACGATACTGACACGCCGCCTTGAGGTACCCCGCCTATGAGTCGAGAACAAACCGAAGTTTAAAGAAAAATCTTATGAAAATCTTCAATCGTTAAGACGTATATACCTAACTACGCCCTGAAGGTAGTAAAACTTTAATTACTCTGCTCTCGCGAGTGCAAACGTAAATTGAGTGAATATAAACTTTTTCCCATATTATGTGAAATTTGCACCTTCTTTCGGGTTCTTATGCTGAAGAAAATTTTCATTTAACATGCACTTAGTAATCAAGATTATTTTGAATTCTTTAATTTCCACTTGATGGCAAGTAATCTGCATAGCGGAAGCGAGCCGAACGCGTATCAGGAAGCGATATCTAAGGTATTTGGTATCAAAGGGTCGCATCAAAAGAGGCTAAGCCGAAAGTATCTCGCCACCCATATATCCCTACGTGAGCGCCAAATTACAATAACCTGATTTTTTATCTGTTACAGAAATTAATAAATTATTATTGTTTCAATTTTACGGAGCAAAAATGTCGTTCACTTGGGGTTTAAAAGGAATTCAATCATTACCTCCGACGGCGTAGTTTTAAAATAATAGAGTCATTAAAAACACTGCCGAGTCGAATTTAATGTCACTTTAAGGCGGGTAAAAAATGAGGAACATTTTGGAAATAGATGTTCATTGAATGTTGTATTTTTTTCGTTTTCATCATACTTTACCATATTTTTCCTCGCAGCCCAGATTCAAAACTTTATTTGAATTGCAAATTCTGTGTTGGATAATATCTGAAATAATATTGAATGATTTAACGCTAAGATAAAAGAGGTTGACATGAACTTTGCTAATACATAACCAATGAGCATGAAACTATATTGATCAAAACATTTATTGAAGCTAAAGAAATCTGTTATTGAGCTCGATTGTCATACGTATTTTCCTCTTATCAGTTTCAGGATATTCCGTAAACGAGATACAGATCGTACTAATTTGTCATGTGCAAGAACGAGTATTGTATGTGAATATACAAGTACAGAACTCTGACATGGAGAGAGAGAAAGAATTACATTCGACCGTAAAATAAATTACGCTGATTTTTACATTTTCATAATTTCACATTTTTCTCCATCGCGACTAAGGTGATTGAAGTAAATTCAGAAAAATTGTGTAAAAAGACAGTTATAACATTGAACTATTTAACTGTTCTATTTATATGTTAATTATGAGTATTTATTCAAATATATGTAGTAACACTAAACAGCAGTGTAAAATAGTACTTGTGAGCACTAATGTTCTTGCCAAAAAAGGTTTACTTCATTTTGCTGTAATGATCTACTAAAAGACTTTTTTTAAGGTAAATTCTCGAACTTGTCAGGCTTCTGTTGCCGCGAAGGCCTTGCACGTGACGGGGCTGTTGCTCGTCGTGAACTGGACTGCGATGATGACGTAGGTGAGCGCGATGGATCCCATCTGGACAGAGGGTAATGAATTAGCAAAAGTAAAGCATCTAAAATTGTTCAAGCTAGCATTTGCTGAGATTGCAGCTGGCTCCTTAACGATGAAAAACATTCTGTAGCGAATGTTTGTTTAATTATTCGGAGAACCCGTGCGAAAGTAATTTGCTGGTATTGGAGCAGAACTTCGTTCGTTACAAAAATGTTAACTGAGTAATTTTTGTTACATTATATTATGGGGAATATCCGATGAGGCTTTGAATCATTGTCCGATATTATAGCATAATTGGCAATATTTCACTAGTCTTTTTTATAATTGAATCAAGTGCAGTAGAACAATAGAGCCAACGCGAAGAATCTATGTGGGCATTGCATGGAAGAAATATTCTCATTGCTTGCGTGGAGTCTTGATAAGTATGTCTTTAAAATTGCTTATAAGCCTTTACGGCCCACATATCTTAACATACAGAAGAGAGTAATTTTATTCTGAACAATTAGTTGTTGCTAAAATAGGGACTTGCGCAATATGGAACATAAAATTTGTTCGAATTATCGCTAAAAATAATTTTGTGAATCTTTGATTTTGTGACTCGTTTCACTTAGTTGCACAGGACGATGTTTTTAGAATTTTATTTGTTTAGTTAGCTAGTAATAATAAACCGTAACATATTATTTTCAATATTAAAACAAACAGTAATTTATAGAACTTATTTGACTAACTATTCTAACACCACCAAGATCTGGACAATAATGTAGATGGCCCCGAGTACAGCGCTCACCGACAGCAGGCAGTGCCGGCCCAACTCGAAGAGACCGAAGACCGAGAAGCGCGGCATGCTCTTGAGCTCAGCCTTGATGCCGCGCAGCTGCCACACCGTCTGCAACCCCGATGCAGTTTGCAAAAAATATCCACCATTCTTTCATTATTAGTAAAGAAGAGATCAAGAATATTGTGTTCTCTTGTCGGCGACCGTACCTGCTGACTGAGCAAGTGTTCCGCAGCATCACTACCATGCATTTACTATACCATGATCCGATGAAGCATAAGGTTATAAGGCATAACAGGTCCTATACAGTTAGTCTTGCAAAATGACATCAGAATCATACAACAAATAATAAATTCAAAACTTTACTTTTCCGCGGAATTAATGGTAACTAGCACGAGAAACAATGGTGTTTACTAATTAGCTTGCAATAAACAAGTTATAAACATCGTTTATATTTAAACTAGTGTTTTGTTTTATATGCTCGTACCGGTATCTGTTTAACATCATCTACTTGAATCGCCGTCTCACTTGCCACCTACAGTCATGAGTGCAGAGAGACCACTTGAGAGAGGTTCGCGATGAGACCATCACCAGCACGGTCCTGGAATATCTTGCACCAGCGTCGTCTTGTGGTGCCTGGTCGCAATAAATTAAGGCTCTCGTCATTAGGATGAGTCATCAGCTGTCGAATTGCAACAACCGAATCCGCCGGAACTTTAACATTCAAATTATTTCAGTGATTGATTTTAAATCCTGTTTTTACTCTACGTGTTTAATTCACAATACTTGAAGTAATTTTGCTTTATTATTAAGTATTATGTCGTTCAAGAATCTCAATTACACGCGTTGAGAACTGTTCGTTTCACTCGACAATGAACTATTCCCGTTTCATCATGGACAAAGTATTTTCGATGAAACTGAATTTCCATAAAAGCTCTACCTTTCATTTTACTGGAAAAAGTTACTAACAATAAATAGTTACAAAACTTATTAGGCTGAATTCACATAGTGAAATATGAATGATGTATAATTTCCGATGATAACTTCCTACGCCTGCCAGTTTGAATAATGTTCAAAATAGTCTTCAGAAATCTATTTCGCTCACCTTCACTATTGTTTGAAAGGGAATGTAGAAAATAATTGACGCATGCGCACAAGTTTATGATCATTTTTATAATTTAAGTAAAAGTATCTCTTGAATATATACCGCATATCACCTAAAATGAGTTTTATTATCTAGATTTCCTGAAAAGCGAGAACTGATTATTTGTTCATTTATTTTATGAAAATTAATTCAGGATACGAAAAACACGATATGCTACTCATGTCTGAACTCCCTAACCGATTACGAAAATCTAACGCGTAACAATTAATCTCCCTGAATTAGAGAATATATTTTCATGTGCCATCATCATCATCATCATTAACAATTCGGCACAAAATATAGTGTTGTGTCAATTTTTTCCAAAGACTAGCGACCAGTTGTAGCCTCATGTAGGTCGTACGTTATTGTGAAAACGATTAGCTACTCGGCGTATTTCATCCTGTAACATCGATCTCGAGTTAGCAGTATTCCGATTTTTTTGTTCCGAAGCATCGGTAATCTATATTTTGAATTTTTTATAGTTATTAATTTGGAACAGGCAACATACCGTTATAGCTTCACTCGAACAATTTCTAACATTTATTTATTTCACTAACAATTGGTTTGTTTGTAAACATAGCAACCGTCAAGAACGTCGATTGCGAAAAACACAACACACACTACATTTGTGCCTCTCTTATAGTAATTCACTAGTCGAACATAAACATGATAAAAAAATGTTTACATAAAACTGTAAACTTGTAATCAATGAACTATCTCGAATGAGCTGGTCGCGCATTCGACCTGTTGCGCCACTGTTAAAAAATTTTCGCAGGAATTCCTACAATTTATTTATGAATTTCACTGTCAAGAGCTTTTACATTGAATTATGAATGAGAACATTCTTCATACTTTAAACTCAAGGAAACACTCAACAAAGTTAAGTAGAAGCTCAGAGACTAATTATCTGCTTTGTCAAAATCGATCCTTAGTCGCCCATATGTCACATCAAGTGTCTGAGAAGGCGAAACTCTCAGACTTCAACTGAAATGTTTGCTGTTGCCGCGAAGGCCTTGCACGTGACGGGGCTGTTGCTCGTCGTGAACTGGACTGCGATGATGACGTAGGTCAGCGCGATGGATCCCATCTGGACAAACTTTCCTGATTTAATTCGAAGAGCGCGGCAAAATTATCCATGCTGAGATATGCTCAAGTTACAGTTTGAATATTGACGATGAAAGAAAAAGGTGACAAATATTAGTTAAACCTTTCAGAAAACTTGTGCAATAGTGATTTTACTGTTTAGCGCATTTTCTCATTTATGGAAAAGATGCACTATTGTGCTCGCCATGTCCGTCCGTCCATCCGTCTGTCCGTCCGTTACTTCACGTTTTCGTCGACGATAAAATGCGCTCCCTGTCACTCACTGCAGTGAGTACTGAGTTATATTTTTTTAGAATGGCCAAAGAAAAAGAGGTAAACGGATGATTTTGTACATTTTGAATGGTATTAAGGCAATCAATCAATCGAACTGAATAACCTACGTATTTTTTTATTATATGTTAAATTCAAGTTTTTTAAATTACTGGAAAATTACTAAGCTATGTATATTTTTGGTTCAATGAGATGGAATTAGGCACTGAAATAGGCAGCAAAATCCATTGAAGGCAATTTCAATTTCACTAAGAATTTGAACGAGATATTGAATCGTTTCACTTTTACTGTGCTTGCGTTAGACGTTAGCAGTCGAGAGATTGAGGAAAATATATATGTCGCCTGAGTGATCATTAAATTCAGGTATTTTACAAAAACTTTCATTATTTTATCAGAATATTGTAAGGGATTGAAATCATAGTTATTTATGTATCAGCGTATTGACTGTATAATTTGTTTATAGTCCAGAATTTTAAATTGTCATTTTAGTTTAGAGTTTACGGAAGGCTAAGGGGCAAGGGCGGAAGGATGAGGTGGTAGGGTTATTGTGTCGTGGAAAGCCGGAGCGGAGGTATGTGCTGTGTTAGGATGTCAATATGTAAATATTTATGTGAATAGATCTGATACGGAATAGAAATGTAATTATTTAGAGTTTATAGGTATGCTAATGTTTGTTTTCTATCGGTTATTTATATATTTTTATTTGTACTTTTAGGAAAGCCTCAAATGCCGACCTGAATCTCAAATGTCAGGATTCAAAACTTGAATTCAAGAAGCGACTCAAGAGGAAAGAATGCAACGATGTATAACATTTATATGTAATCATTTTTTACAATAAGTTTACTACAACACGTTGATTATTTATTTGAAAGTGTGGTGCAATAAAGTGTTTAAATTATCGCGCATTAGTGACTAAACCTATACGATCATGTAGGCTAGTCATGCAGAGAGCCCCAACAATATGAAGATGCTATTATAAATCAACATTTGAAAGAAATTTGTGGTCTACACGCTTAGTTGATTTCCCGGCGTCAAACCCAAATAAAAATTAAGGGTGGAGCACCGATGATAATAGGTGGCGATAGTAGATTATAGGTGGCGTAACGGTGGGTGGCCAGATCTGCCGAAAATCGACAATAAAACACCAATAAATCGAAAGAGTGGCGAGTATAGGTGGGAGTCATCGATGAATCATCGATGATTTGTAGGGTCTGAAACATCTATGGCTCATTGCAGACAAATCTCTTGTGAGCCACCGATAACCGTTTGCCCAAACTGCACAGTGCACGAAGGTATTTGCCAATGTAATTTATCCAACGTAGAGAAGTGTTTTTGGGTTGCAGGTCATTCAAGATTAAGACGAAACCATGACTTGTGCTTGGCGTTCTGGCGTTCGTTCGGCGTTCTGAGACGAAACGCTCTGTGTGCTTGGCATTTAAGATTAAGTTCTGTTAAGAAAATTTAGCGAAAATTTAGCGTGAATTCAGTAGGTATGAGTAAAACTGACAGATAGACAAGGTGTTCACAAATTTTCCAAACTAAAGTGAAGCCACTGGGCATGTATCACACTGCTTCTGATATAAATTGTCCGCAGAACACTGGAAAATTTTTGTCGCAAAAACTAGTTTCTCAAAAGATGACAGCGAATCCAATTTTTTATGTTCACATGAGATATTGAGTAAATTTATTACGAATTTTGCGTATACGCCAACTGGCTGTGTTGAAAATATTGCGATCAATTCAGACTAATTATTGTATCATTAAGTATAAATTGCATGGATCGATTGAGTGTGTTATATAATATTGACAATATTCTCAAATCACCACATTTATCTAAACTCTAAAGCCACGTCGACGTAGTCTGTAAAGGAAAGGCATCTCTAAAGCACAGCGGCTAGGCGGCTTCCAAGCACAGCGAGCAGTCGAGCAAGCACACGTTCACTCGAGTTGGGTTTACGGGAGTCGGCGTTGAGCTACCTACTAATCTTACTAATCTTAACTATGACCTGCTTCCTAATAATCTTTACCATGTCCTGCTTGAAATATGTGCTTTCCGGGTTATTTTTTCGTCAAAAAAGTATCATTTTTACGCAGAGGGATACGAATAAAAATTCGTCTTTCTATCGCTTACTAGAGTGGTCCTGGTATCTTTTGTACGCAAAAGATTGAAGATTATGCAAGAGAAAAATAGTGGCACGAAGTGGAGCAGGTAATTCACGCCTGAAATTTCAAAATAATCGAGTGATATGAATTCTTAATTCACGCAAGAATATTCTTTATAAAATATTTCGAATCAAACAGCTGTCAAAATCGGTGTAATGTTCACATTATGAAACTTCGATGCTTATTAAGCATTTTTCCGTAGCCTTTATTCTGAGCTGAACCATAGTTCGTTACGAATAAACGGAGTTTGTTTCAGTGGCTGTTTATTTGAATGTAGCAGCATGTTCAAATATAATTATTGATGGAACCATCTAATTATCACGGTGGTAGCACTAACTTGAAAACTTCTGTAATTCGATGAAATTAAAACTTGCAATACTTCAGTCAAATATTTTAAAATTACTCAAGAGGCTAGTCCTCTCCTATAGCTCAACGGTAGAGGCTCTGCTTCGCGTGTGGGAGACCGGAGTTCGAATCCTGCAGGCATGGAGTTTCTTCAACTCGATTTCTCACGAGGTATGTGTATGGTACTCTGAAAATTTGTTCCTGCTACATGTCCGACATTGTTACTTGTACTATAATGGTAGATCTATGTACGCAGCCCTTACAACGCTGATTGTGTGGAACTATGTCAGTAAATACATAAGCATCGGATTAGAAACTAAATTAAAATTTTTTTACGACTTCATTTTAAAAAGTGGCCATCTGTGGCTCGTCAATGTGCCACTGGTGCCAATGGGTAGTTATTTGCGGAAGAAGAGCTTTACGGGTAGGGGGGCCATAGGCAGGTTATAAGTATGGTAAAGGTGGTGCACGCCACCCTTAATTCACTATATAAATCATAGCTGCTCCACCTATGGCGTCCGCCTATTGCCATCTTAAAAACATAGGTGCTCCACTCATAATTTTTATTTGGGAAATGAATGCATATAGCAGATGACAAAAGCACGTACATTTACCAATCGGTATATGCGTAAGGTGAGAAATATGTGATTTCAATATTAAAATGAATAGTGTTTGCAAATGTTTTTAAGTAGCTTACAGTAACAATCTTCAACCCATGACAATAATTTAGCCCTCATCGCTCACCGACAGCAGGCAGTGTCGGCCCAACTCGAAGAGACCGAAGACTGAGAAGCGCGGCATGCTCTTGAGCTCAGCCTTGATGCCGCGTAGCTGCCACACCATCTGCAACCGTAGCGAAATTTAGGAATTATTGTTTTACTCGACATCAGACGTGATGGCTTTAGGAATAAGGATTCGTTGCAAACATAACGGCCACATTATAAACGCTACAAAGATGGCTATTGCATATTAGAGACGGCACAGATTTTTCAGTGCTCGGACCTACGACTCGCTGCTCGTCTCCGTGCGTTTCACACCTCAACCACGGCGAGTCTACAAAGACTACTACATCAAGCTTTCAATAACCGTCTCCTTGGCCGTGCATCTTGGGGCTACATGATTTACTGAATGGCGGTGCTCGTATTCGATATGACGTGTTCTGAATGTTCTAACGTCATTGCAAATCGCTCACAAGAATTATCATCGCCCTGCCATTAAATCTGTAAAATTCAGTTCACATTTAACATCTCAACCTGATCTATGAATTCAAATTAGTCACTTGTGACCATTGTCAGTAAGATGTCGAATGCAAATTTTAGGTACGTGCCTCTGATTTCTGCTGTTCCAAGCGACCCGCTGCAGCCGTTAGCTTCCTGACCCGCTGCACTCTCTCCTCACACTGAAAAACATGGAAACATTTTTATAATAACGATGCGAATGCTTTAACTAATTACTGCCTATGCTAGACATAAGTTCACGCACTCCTAGAAGCTTTACATCAATGCAGCTGATAGAAGGAAATCCTCATTGGAAACCTGAGTTTCGAATAATAATTTATCACTATATACATCTCTAATTCATAGACGGTTTTTCTGAGCGTGACACTAAAGCTCGTCTGACTGTTTTAACATAGGAATATTAGTTGATAAAGACATTGGAACACTGTCTATTTATTTGATGTAACATCTATTTAATGGAACGAACCCCGTGTGTAATGTTTTTCGCATTTGTCTTAATGTTCGTTGGGAAAAAACACACTTGATTTTCGGGCAAAGAAAAAACTCACCACTTTTAGGTACTCAGTTTGGCAGTCGAGGATAAGGTATAACTGCAAAATAGTTGGAAATGTGAAGAAAACAGCATTCAGGGTCGTATTATGCGATCTTGTGTCAACAAGGGCAAAGAGAACCGCCAGCACCAACTCGTACTGGTCGAAAACGATCGCTCCAAGGACAACGCCTGAAAACGCCTTTTGAGTGTCTTTTACGACGCGACGAATCTTCATCACGCGAATTCTGACTGTGGCCAGAGCAAGCTTGGCTTGTACTTCGGTTCTGTTGTCGGAATATTTTCCAAGCTTCCCAAATGGAACACGACTTGTAGCATTCATCAAATCAATTGTAAGAAGTTTCATTAATGAGTGGAAAATAAAGGGGAGTCCAACGTAGGATAAGTAAATCAAATTATTTCCACAATTGACGAAGAGTATGTACATCGTTGCTGCTTGTTGATAACTGTAATGTTGATAGCTGTAAATCCATTGTTGGCAAACAGCAGTGCCAATTATTCCCAACGCGATATATTGTGACTTGCTAACTGAATTTAGCGTTGATGATGAAATTTTCAGATATCGCATTATTCTCGCGAAGGCCTTGCACGTGACGGGGCTGTTGCTCGTCGTGAACTGGACTGCGATGATGACGTAGGTGAGCGCGATGGATCCCATCTGGACAGAGGGTAATGAATTAGCAAAAGTAAAGCATCTAAAATTATTCAAGCTAGCATTTGCTGAGATTGCAGCTGGCTCCTTAACAATGAAAAACATTCTGCATGAATGGTTGTTTAACTGTTCGGAGGGCCCGAACAAAAGCAATTTACCTGTATTGGAGCAGAACTTCGTTCATTAAAAAGGTGTTAACTGAGTAATTTTTGTTAAATATTATTACGGGGAATAAATCCGATGAGATCTTGAATCGTTGTTCAATATTAATGATATAATTAATTATATTATAAATATCACTAATCATGTTTATAATTAAATCAAGAGCAGTAGAATAATAAAACCAACGCAAGAATCTACATATGTGGGCATTGCATGGAAGAAATATTCTCATTGTTTGCGTGAGTGCTCGATAAATGTGCCCTTTAAAATTTCTTAGAAGCGTCCACGCCACAAATATCTTAACAAAAATATGAGAGTAATTTAATCCTGAACAATTAGTTGATGCTAAAATAAGGGCTTGCGCAATATACATAGAACCCAAAATTTGTTCGAATTATCGCAATAAATTTGTGTGTATCTTTGATTTTGTGAGCCGTTTCACTTTATTTGCACAGGACGTCGGTATTAGAATTTTGTTTGTTTATTTTAGCTATTATGAATATTTTAATACCATGAGAAGCATATGATTTTCAATATTGAAACAAACAGTATTCTATAGAACTTATTTGACTAGCTATTCTAACACTACCAAGATCTGGACAATAATGTAGATGGCCCCGAGTACAGCGCTCACCGACAGCAGGCAGTGCCGGCCCAACTCGAAGAGACCGAAGACCGAGAAGCGCGGCATGCTCTTGAGCCCAGCCTTGATGCCGCGCAGCTGCCACACCGTCTGCAACCGCGATGCAGTTTGCAAAAAAATACAATTCCTATGCTCTAGTGAATCATAGGACAGTTGTAAACAATACAAATAATCTCTATTAGGTAATCGTAGTGCAGTTTCAAAGTATATATTTAGTACGTGGTCGGGCGTTTGCGTGTCGGAATATCGTAGCGTACTTGTAACAATACAATTACTTAACAAAGAGTTTATGGAAGTCGGTTACTGATTAACACTGTTTAATTGAGTACTTGCGTTGTCAGTGACTCCTAATCCAACAAGCGTTTCAACAAATTGGATTTTTAATTTTTTTAAGTTCATCCGGCGTGATCAGTTTGGCATCTTTATGCAGCATATACGAGTGCATATATGAATTTCATATCATTTTATATTCAGGTTGACCATTGGATCGTCACAAGTTTGGCTGTGCCATGATATATAGAATTCAAAGTCTATACCACTGTTTTTCATCCCTTATCGTCTCTGACAATAAATACAAGCATTTTAGGTTCTCGCCTTCCAGTTCTGCGTTCCCGTGCATCCCGCTGCTGCAGTCAGCCTTGTGACCCGTTTCACTCCCTCCTCACACTGGAAAAAAGTTAAGGGTTATTATTCATTACGATTACTATTAATAATTTCCTCTTGTTGTTACGGAAATATTCCAGCCGTGCTATATAAGCCTGATCTCGGAGTTTGCACGTCGAGTGCAGAGTGATATCAGCCAGAATAAAATACTATTAATAAAATAAGTTCAATGATCCGGATGTACTCAATGTAAAATTCCGAATCCACCCTCGATTCTTTTGAGCTACTCTCTAATTGTTCAAGCACGATTCTATCATATCCATCAGTACAATACTCATGTTCTACCCTTTCCGTAATGATGATAAGGCTAGCTTTTATGGAAAGACTTTTAGTTTGCCTGATTAAAACAATGGACATTTTTGCAAAAAAAGGAACACATACTAAGTCGGAAATTGTTTTTGAAGGGGAAATTTTTCTTTTTTTAACAGGCGTGGCTAGTTCTACATCATCGGCACTTCACATAGCTGCGGTCTAATGGTGAACGGTCTTTTCCATAAACTAAATATTAATTACTGTTATATTCAGAAGGCTTGACTAGCTCACGTTTCAATAATGTTGCGAAAGTGAAATGAATTTTTTTATCATAGACATTACCCACCACTTTGAGGTACTCAGTTTGGGAGTCGAGGATGAGATATAACTGTAACGCAGTAGGAAATGTGTAGAAAAGCGAAGATATAACTGAATTTTGTGATATTGTGTCATAAGAGGCAAATAGCACTGCAAGCACTAACTGATATTGGTCTATCGCGATCACTCCGAGGACAACGCCCGAAAATGCTTTTTGGGTTTCAGTTATGACTCGACGAATCCTGATCAAGTTAATCCAGATATTAGCCAGGTCACGCTCGACGAAGTCTTCGTTTGCGTCGTCTTGAAATTGCTGGGCTTCAAAACATGTATTATTCTTCCAATAAATAATATGACTTGTCGACTGCCTCAAATCCAGTGTAAAAAGCTTTATCAGGGAATGAAAAATAAATGGGAGTCCTAAGTATGATATGTATATTAAATTTGATGCGCAGCCCAAGATGAACTTGGACATCGAAACTGCATAATGATCCATTGATGATCTGTAAATTTGTTGACACACAGTGATGACAATTAATCCAGCTGATATATACTGAGATCTGCTAACGGACTTGGGACTTGTTGAGGAATCGTTTAAGTATCGCACAATTCTGACGACGTGAGCGCTCGACGTTAAGAAATGAAACGAGATCAACATCATCATGCCGTAATAAAAAAGTCCGTATAGATCGCGTATCATGAAATATACATCAGATTTGTTTTTCGAATAACCGTTAACCACGTCTGTTATTCTGCACGCAACCGAAATGAAGATAAGATTTTGCATGGAAATGCTGAAGCCGAGACGAACTTGCGACTTCACACAGTTTCCATTGTTGCACTTATAAGGAGCGAGACCCAGCGCCCGCATGAGGCGAAGTGACCACAGGAGCATACTTTTCATTTCACATTGCAACGCCATCATTATTACGGCTCAATGAATACAAACGGAAGTGAGAAAAATTTTTCTTCACGTTATTCATAAATGTTATGTTAGATCAACGGTCAGGAGATGTAATTTCACATTCAAATTTTATTCATAGCGGCAATTCAAACGTCGAGCAAGATTTTTAATGACGGCATTTGGAGCCCGGGAAAGCACTTCACAGCAGACATCCTTTCATTTCACGAGTCTGAAACACTTTCAAACGCCCCCTGAGTTTTCGTAGTGTGA
Organism: Hyalella azteca; assembly: GCF_000764305.2. Lineage (NCBI taxonomy): Eukaryota > Metazoa > Arthropoda > Malacostraca > Amphipoda > Hyalellidae > Hyalella > Hyalella azteca. The sequence goes on along the minus strand of NW_025932021.1, from coordinate 152,403 downwards.
TGTGCAAACATGATTGCTTATTGCGCCGGCATTGTAAATATTCTCTTACCGCGAATCGTGCATAGCCTACAACTGATTAAACTATCGGGAATTTTAGCCTATGGTTCTTAGAGGTTCTTAGATATTCGTACATGAATTGAAAAACTTTCATGTGCCCTGTTATTTCATTTGAAACAAACAAGTAGACATTTTCCTCCGACAAAAAAAAAAATGAACGAACAATGCTCCAATATAGTTAAGTGTTCCGATCGCACATTTAATAATCTATTGTACAGTGGTGAATTTTGATATGAATGAAATCTTGCGATGGCACATTAATGTTGTATACACTTTAGACAAGAACTGGATCCATACTGCACGGCGACATTTCTCTTCAAAGTCAAGCTCAGAAATGACAGTTTTTGTCAATTTTGAACGGCGCTTGCCGTATTCTCTCTGAAGCAATTTGGGTCGACATCAGTCGTGCCCGTCACCAACTGCCTACATGCGAATCGGGCATGTAACATGTATGCGAAAGTCGATTGCCAGTATATTATTCTCTTTCAACTAAAACATGACTCCACCTACAAAATCAATCATGAATATGCAGTTACGTTAAACCGAAAAATGCACATTTGTCAGTCATGACTGTCGCTTCCATTGCCAGTCCAACTAGAGAAAAGACTACAGAATTGATACCAGAGAAGTTGAGTACAATGCTCAAAGCATAATCATGACCAATATAAACTGCTAGAAGACTATGACGCAAAATTACAAAGAATCAAACCTGCGACATGAAATCGACTTATTGTACGTCGGATATTATTTGAGGTCATGCTTGTGTCTTTTAGATTTGATTTTGGTTTGTTCTTGGTGTGTGTGTTTGTGAAGTAAGACAATATTTAGTTTAACTTATTCAAACGTTGCAGAAAATAGTTGGTCACCTGAAAATCTAAAAGACTACATTCTAAAATTTGAGATTTGTGACAATGGGCAAGTTGTGGAATGAATTCGATGAAACATTCTACTCCTTATTTGGAATCTAATACTTAAAGTTCAAACCATAAACTAAATTGATGAATATGCGGCAAATTGAATACAAACACACGTCTATGGCATAAATTATTTTTATCGACATGCAAGGCCATTATTTTGTTTTGGTGCCGTCAACATTGACGCTTCGGAATCAACTTGTTAGTGAGATGAATACAACGTGCGCGTCTGAGCAAACTGTTGATTGATCGGCTGTAGGCAGACAAGACCTGCCCCACTGTTTACTGGGGTCAGAATTAAATAAAGTCTTTTTCATAATAAACATTCCTTTCTTGTAGAGTTTATTCGTTTAATTTAGATAATTTAAAACACGTGAAAATTAAGATTAAAACCATTTGGCTTCAAATTTAACTAAAATCTCTTTATCAGAAGCAATATATGACGAACTAAAATTCAGACAGAAATGGAGTAACCTTGCTAGTTGCTTTGTCATCAGGCCTTTCTTATATGTTATCATTATAAGTGAAGAAGTTACACGATTCCTACTAATCGTTATGATCACACTGCGTTATTGGGGCGCTGCGTTATTGGGCAGTTATGAGTGTTTTTAAAGCATATTAGCGGTTGGGTTTACCAATAAAGTGAGAAATTCAGCCACAAATCTCACTGCGTAAGGTTCCATGAACACATGATTCAGCGCCTCAATTTAGTGGGTGTTCGCGTGTCCAGTACAGGGAACGACGTCAAAAATAAGGTTAATTGACAGAAATTTTTGGAGCAGCCGTGATGCCGTGTCTATTAAAAAAAAACTTCTCGTTCAGATTCGATGAAACAAGCGTAGTTAGCAAGCAAGCCTTCATGAAAAATAGGATGTCTAATTCAAATGAGTTGTCAATTGCTTTTTGGGGGCTCAGGTTAATTGCCTTCAAGACGGTTTTTTCAGATACGCAAATTATGGATTAGTTAATTAGATGCAGGTATGTGGTTACTGTATTTACCTCCATGAAGAATGAATTCCATATTCTATTGTATATATTGCTGAATATGTGAATTAGAATTCACATTAACTCTCATCAAGCTGCACAGCTACAGACCAATAGAAGTTGGATGATATTTTTATGTAGTCAATCCTCGATCAGTAGTCCTCAAATTCTCGAATAAAATTTAGAATGTTTATAAAAGTAAATAAACCATCTCATGCATGTCCTGTAGACGCAGATGGAGATCTGTCGTGCTTCTATTGAGCATAGAATGAAGACTAAAATCTGGCAGCGTGAGAACCGAAATAGTTTTGAAGAGCTTTGAAATTTTGCCACTGGATTCAAAATAATATTAGTGAATTCAAAGAAAACTTACCATATTTGAACGACCTATGACCAATCTCTGGCAAAGGACGAACAAACGAGAAAATAATCGAATCCCTATATACCAACGCCTGTTTTTTCACTTCATTTAAAACTTCTTGCATTTCCCAACTAAAATTTATTCAGTCGTATAAATCTCAGAGTGGTTTATATTTTATTTAAAATAAAGTTAAGGTACAAAATAAGGCTTCGTAATCTCAGCGCAAAGTAATAAATACCAAATACCAAAAGCTCCTAAGGATTAAACGGATTCCATTATTAATTCTTCTCCTAGGAAGATATATTAGAAGACTCAATAAGACATCATGTTTGTTCATTACACTATGTAAACTCGTTATTAGTGATGTTAATGACCTCAGGGACTCGCAAGTTCCAATCATGTGTTCGCTGAGTCGTCATTGGTAGTGATGCTCGAGGTGACCTGCTTCGCCCTGCATGCTCCCGGCTCCTCATCAAAGCCTAGAGACGAAGTTCTAAATCACAATTAAAGAATCCAAGTTAAACGATAAATTCTATTGACTCCTAACATGAAAAATTGAATCAAAATCGTATTTGCTCTGGTAATAGTTAATCATCAAGCTTGTAATTATGACCGGGCCAAAATACGGAATGCAGAGAATGCTTCTGTGGTCATTCCTCATCCTGCGGTCGCTGGGTCTCGCTCCTTATGTGAACGTAAACGGACGCTGCAAGAAGTCGCAAGTCTACATGGGCATCGGCATCGCCATACAAACTGTCGTGTTCAGTTCTGCGGCGTACGGACTGATAGAAATGATTAATATTTTTCCAGTAATGAAATCTGAGGTTTACACTATGGCTCTGTGGTTATATGCACCCTTTTATAACGGCATGATGATGTTGGTCTCCTTTCATTTCATAACTTCGAGCGCTCACGTCGTCAGAATTGTGCGATACTTAAACGGTTCCTCAACAAGTCCCAAGTCCGTTAGCAAGTCACAATATATATTAGCTGCATTGATTGTCATAACGACGTGCCAATTACTTTATTCGGCAGCGATGAGCAAATATGCCTCCAAAAAGTTAATGCACTCGCTTCTCGTAACTAGTGGACAAACTTTGATCCAATTATGTTATTTGGGACTGCCTTTCATATTATATTCTTTAATGAAGCTTCTTGCGGTAGAATTGAGGCAATCAACAAGTCTTTTCCTCATTCAAAAGCATAATAGATTTTCTGATACTCATAAATATCTTGCCAAACGAACCGAAGAACTCGCCGAGCCTGATCTTGCCAACGTCAGAATAAGCGTGATGAAAATTCGTCGCGCCGCAATTGCAACTCACAAGGCGTTTTCGGGCGTTGTCCTGGGAGCAATAGTTTTCGGTCAGTACCAGGTAGTGCTTGCAGTTCTCTTCGCGTTGTTGAACAGAAGTCGTGGAAATTCTGCAGTGACTGCGCTTTTCTTCACATTTCCAACTGCCTTACAGTTATACCTGCTCCTCGATTCCCAGACTGAGTACCTCAAAGTGGTGAGTCATCTTTAGGCGCACGAAAATTTAGCTCATCTCACTTTCCAAACATTAACAAAATAAATACGGAAGGACAATTTTTCGCAAATATTTTCCAATAAATTAAGTGGGAGATATTTGTCAGAAGAAGTTGTGATGTTGGCTGGAAAATGTTAACGGCATTCTTTTTGGTCTGATAAACATAAATACGCATATGCAGCGCATTGACTGTGAACTCTGTAATGGTCCATGTTATTTCATAAATAATTGGTTCGAGTATATTAGATATTTTTTTCGTAAACCCTAAAACAATTCGGGATGTTATACCTTGTATACAAGTAACACTCTAATGTATACGTAGATCACTAATCATGTAGTTGGTACAATGGTCGCACGATATATTCGCTCTTAATTTTCAATAAATCCAAAAAGTAGAAAGACATTCTCAAGACAGGAAATGTGTCATTTTACACTAAAATAATAGTATGCTATAGTAATTCCCAATGTCTTTTTATGCAGTTAAGCTTTAAAATTTTATCGTGAAATAACAACTCAGGCAATGAGAAAAATTCCGACTCTCACGTTCCGAATTATTCGGCTTACATCGGGCTTATGAACTCCGCTTTTACGCTTCTTGTCCAACAGAAATTTTCTGTTCCACCAAAGATCATAACACAGTATAATTTATTAATTTATAATAACACTCAAAATACTTTCCAGTGCGAGGAGAGAGTGAAACGGGTCAGGAAGCTGACAGCGGCAGCGGGCCAAATGGGGCCGCAGAACTGGAAGGTGAGAACGACATCAAATCCACGTGAGTGATGTATAAGAGAAATGAAACACTAGGAGGAAGTAATCTTATCCAGCTAAATATTTATTGAAAGATGACCTGAGCGTGAAAAAGGAGCGCTAAAACTTGATTGCAAACTTAGCCCTCGATCCTTAATTAACGAATTTATCATATGAGAAATAAACAATCCTAAATATAATATAAGCACTTGTCACGCTATCAAAAGCTAATAATTCAACAAATAAACGGATCACAAAATTATTCATTTGTGTAACATTTTTCATTATCCAATATCCATCAGCCATCAAATCTAATGCCACGTAATTTTTTCACCACCAGGCAGTGTGGCAGCTACACGCCATAAAGGCTGAGCTCAAGAGCATGCCGCGCTTCTTTGTCTTTGGACTCTTCGAGTTGAGCCGACGCTGCCTGCTGTCGGTGAGCGCTGCACTCGTTGCCGTCCAAATAATTTAACAGAGATAAGTCCATGCTAATGTAAATGCTAATACAGATTACTTAGTGTTTACAGTTCAAAGTACTTGTACTTTTAGATTTTCGCTGCATAACAAAATTTATGAGCAAACGCCGACTCGTCGTAGCATGTGATCGGTAATTTCCAATCTAAAATAAATAAAATGGCAATAAGTCCAGCAGCTATCTCAATCAATCGTCAGTTATGTAAAGGTCGGGTCCCAAAGGCTGGATCCCTTGTGAATCAAGTCACGAAAAATTCAAGAAACGGCAACAGGCCATGGGCCTATTTCTTCAGTGACACTTCTATTCTATTCTAAAGGAGAATTTATTGCAAAGAAAGTCCTAAAAAAAATTCACTATATTTTCAATGAAAACGTTTTGCAGTTCAGTTGTGTCATCACTTCAAAATTCATTATTACGTGTATCACCGGACGAGTTAATTTTCACATTATATAAAGAGAGACACAGACAATTATGAATATGTAATACGAAATATTGTAAAACAGTTTTAATTAAGAATCCCATTTGCCGCATTTAAATGAGCGCCGCCACGCCGAACGGTGGAGCATTCTTATGTCCAATAGCGATTTGTTATAAATTGTAGCTTTCCTCACCGATGCTTCAGGCATGAGAATTTTGGAATCCATGCATATTTCGTAACGAAAATTTTACATTAATTACTCTGATTTGTCTTATCCGCTTATTATTGTGAATGAATAAGATTTTACGTTACTTTGCCTATTTTTAATGGTAGAGTTAGTTCGTACATACTTGTGTTATTTTATTGTCAATTTATGATGGAACTGCTGTCAAAAGCGTTATAAATGAATATATGACAATATTTTCTTTTTAATTCTTCGCTTTCCCGTTCTTCGTTAATGGGTGATTTAAGCAATCAATTCGTTTCAACACTTCTAATATCTTCCATCTTTTGATTTGATCACATGAACGACTAAATCAAGTGATTCACACTCTCGTAAAACTTGATAATGACGTACAAACTGAAGCAATACTTCACTACAAGGATATTGTTCGCTGCTCATGTTTCTGTTATCGTGCATCATGCGAACGTGAAGTTATATGAAATTCCCACTCCAATTTAAGAAATAAGTTGTTTTCTAATTTTCCCGTATTTATATAGGATATTTTTGTAACTAACTGAACGAGAGTTTTCAATGTAATGAATGATATTCAATCTGTAAAGTCTCTAGATTGATTGTTCACCAGGGTTCCAACTAGAATTACTCTCAATATTTTTATAGTGACATTAAGAATGATATAGCGAAAATGTGCAGGATTCTAAAAATCAAACTATAACACATTTTCAACGCAATTATATGACTAAATCTGCAAGAAAAACAAAGAAATCACTTTAGCCGATCTTTTCGAATGGTTAGAGCCAAAAAATCCTTTAACACCAAAAAATATACGGCCGAACATTTTTTTAATGATGCATGAGTTTACGTCCTCTGTCCAGATGGGATCCATCGCGCTTACCTACGTCATCATCGCAGTCCAGTTCACGACGAGCAACAGCCCCGTCACGTGCAAGGCCTTCGCGGCAACAGCAAACCTTTCAGCTGAAGTCTGAGAGTTACTTGCAAGAATCTGCGAGCGCTTGAGCTGGCTAACAAAAATGTAAAACGTCGAGTAACTTTCGTGGAATTATGCACTTAATTGTTTATTAGTTATACACTTTAAGTGCACAATTCCATTTAATTGTTTAATTGTATAATGCACTTTCATGGAATAATGCACTTAATAAGCTTTCATATCTTTATTCCACGTATATTACCGTCCACGTATATTACCACGTCCACGTATATTACCACGTCCACGTATATTACCGTCCACGTAGCGTACAAGAAATTCCGCATTTCGAGAATAACCTTCCATAAAATTATTCAGAACTAATCACCAAGAAAGCTAAAGAATTAAACGCTTCAATGAAACCTTCTATTTAAAACTCTGAAATGCATCGCATCAACTTCACGGAGATACGTCTCGATACATGGCGCCCTACTGCGTAGCCTAGCTATACTGGCTTCACTGGTTTGTCAACTCTCTGTTTATCAAAGTTCCAACGGAAGAAACTTCAGATCACTGTTAAGCATGTCGGTTCACGGGAAACGCATTCCGGTCAATCAAATCCTAAAGAGATTCAGCTTGTTCCTTCTGGCAAATGTACATCCCAATCGGTCTTCTGGGCTCCTGATAACAAAATCTCTCCACAAATCAATGACGTAGCCATGGATCGATCGTGCTCTCGGTCCGGCCTCATGTCAAAACTAAACGTTACCCGTCCTTGATATACTGGTGCAATGTGATGATAATTCAATTGTCACTGAAGTTTAACGTAAGCCTACGGATGTCGGAAAGATGCTTAGCGATGTAAGTGACTGTCCCTAGCACTACAAAACGAACATCACATGTGCCTTCGATCGTGAAATGAGCATTCAAGAAAAATTCATTCCCCAGCGGTATGAGAACTGAACTGTAGACCTGTATACGAACTTAAGGCAAAAATAAGCTTGTGAATCAACTAATTGGCACCCTAATTTACTATTTATAGCTCGACCAGAACCGAGCTGAAAGTAAACACGCACCAACCAGTTATATCACGACCATGCATTTACTATACCATGATCCGATGAAACACAAGGTTATAAGGCTGAACAGGTCCTACAGTTAGTCTCGCAAAATGACATCAGAATCATACAACAAATAATAAATTCAAAATTTTACTTTTCCGCGGAATTAATTGTAACTAGCACGAGCAACAATGGTGTTTACTAATTAGCTTGCAATATAAAAGTTGTAAACATCGTTTATATGTAAACTAGTGTTTTGTTTTATATGCTCGTACCGGTATCTGTTTAACATCATCTACTTGAATCGCCGTCTCACTTGCCACCTACAGTCATGAGTGCAGAGAGACCACTTGAGAGAGGTTCGCGATGAGACCATCACCAGCACGGTCCTGGAATATCTTGCACCAGCGTCGTCTTGTGGTGCCTGGTCGCAATAAATTAAGGCTCTCGTCATTAGGATGAGTCATCAGCTGTCGAATTGCAACAACCGAATCCGCCGGAACTTTAACATTCAAATTATTTCAGTGATTGATTTTAAATCCTGTTTTTACTCTACGTGTTTAATTCACAATACTTGAAGTAATTTTGCTTTATTATTAAGTATTATGTCGTTCAAGAATCTCAATTACACGCGTTGAGAACTGTTCGTTTCACTCGACAATGAACTATTCCCGTTTCATCATGGACAAAGTATTTTCGATGAAACTGAATTTCCATAAAAGCTCTACCTTTCATTTTACTGGAAAAAGTTACTAACAATAAATAGTTACAAAACTTATTAGGCTGAATTCACATAGTGAAATATGAATGATGTATAATTTCCGATGATAACTTCCTACGCCTGCCAGTTTGAATAATGTTCAAAATAGTCTTCAGAAATCTATTTCGCTCACCTTCACTATTGTTTGAAAGGGAATGTAGAAAATAATTGACGCATGCGCACAAGTTTATGATCATTTTTATAATTTAAGTAAAAGTATCTCTTGAATATATACCGCATATCACCTAAAATGAGTTTTATTATCTAGATTTCCTGAAAAGCGAGAACTGATTATTTGTTCATTTATTTTATGAAAATTAATTCAGGATACGAAAAACACGATATGCTACTCATGTCTGAACTCCCTAACCGATTACGAAAATCTAACGCGTAACAATTAATCTCCCTGAATTAGAGAATATATTTTCATGTGCCATCATCATCATCATCATTAACAATTCGGCACAAAATATAGTGTTGTGTCAATTTTTTCCAAAGACTAGCGACCAGTTGTAGCCTCATGTAGGTCGTACGTTATTGTGAAAACGATTAGCTACTCGGCGTATTTCATCCTGTAACATCGATCTCGAGTTAGCAGTATTCCGATTTTTTTGTTCCGAAGCATCGGTAATCTATATTTTGAATTTTTTATAGTTATTAATTTGGAACAGGCAACATACCGTTATAGCTTCACTCGAACAATTTCTAACATTTATTTATTTCACTAACAATTGGTTTGTTTGTAAACATAGCAACCGTCAAGAACGTCGATTGCGAAAAACACAACACACACTACATTTGTGCCTCTCTTAAAGTAATTCACTAGTCGAACATAAACATGAGAAAAAAAATGTTTACATAAAACTGTAAACTTGTAATCAATGAACTGTCTCGAATGAGCTGGTCGCGCATTCGACCAGTTGCGCCATTGTTAAAAAATCTTTGCAGGAATTCCTACAATTTATTTATGAATTTCACTGTTAAGAGCTTTTACATTGAATTATGAATGAGAACATTTTTCATACTGTAAACTCAAGGAAACACTCAACAAAGTTAAGTAGAAGCTCAGAGACTAATTATCTGCTTTGTCAAAATCGATCCTTAGTCGCCCATATGTCACATCAAGTGTCTGAGAAGGCGAAACTCTCAGACTTCAGCTGAAAAGTTTGCTGTTGCCGCGAAGGCCTTGCACGTGACGGGGCTGTTGCTCGTCGTGAACTGGACTGCGATGATGACGTAGGTAAGCGCGATGGATCCCATCTGGACAAAGTTTCCTCGTTTAATTCTAAGAGCGCGGCAAAATTATCATAGCTGAGATATGCTCAAGTTACAGTTTGAATATTGACGATGAAAGAAAAAGGTGGCAAATATTAGTTAAACCTTTCAGAAAACTTGTGTAATAATGATTTTACTGTTTAGCGCATTTTCTCATTTATGGAAAAGATGCACTATTATGCTCGCTATGTCCGTCCGTCCGTCCGTCCGTCTGTCCGTCCGTCTGTCCGTCCGTCCGTCTGTCCTTCCGTGACTTCACGCTTTCGTCGACGAGAAAATGCGCTCTCTGTCACTCACTGCAGTGAGTACTGAGTTATATTTTTTTAGAATGGCCAAAGAAAAAGAGGTAAATGAATGATTTTGTACATTTTGAATGGTATTAAGGCAATCAATCAATCGAACTGAATAACCTACGTATTTTTTGATTATATGCTAAATTCAAGTTTTTTAAGTTACTGGAAAATTACTAAGCTATGTATATTTTTGGTTCAATGAGTTGGAATTAGGCACTGAAATAGGCAGCAAAATCCATTGAAGGCAATTTTAATTTCACTAAGAATTTGAACGAGATATTGGATCGTGTCATTTTTACTGTGCTTGCGTTAGACGTTAGCAGTCGAGAGATTGAGGAAAATATATATGTCGACTGAGTGATCATTAAATTCGGGTATTAAACATAAATTTTCGCTATTTTATCAGAATATTGTAAGGGATTGAAATCATAGTTATTTATGTATCAGCGTATTGACTGTATAATTTGTTTATAGTCCAGAAATTTAAATTGTCATTTTAGTTTAGAGTTTACGGAAGGCTAAGGGGCAAGGGCGGAATATAATAATAATAATAATAATAATAGCGGTTTCAGCGTTTATTAGGCCTTAGGCCTGTCGCCGATTCTTAACATCGCAGAACATTCACAGCATTCTGCGGTCTTGAACTCGCAACTCACTGCTACAATTCTGCTGTGCTTAACCGCCCGGCCTCCTCGCCGATTCTGACCAGAAACTGGCGCACAGAGCTGGGATCGAACCCGCGCCTCTCTGCGCCAATCTTGGTACTCTGAACTTTAACCACTGGGCCACCCTGCCCAGTGGATGAGGTGGCCACCCTGGAAGGATGAGGTGGTAGGATTATTGTGTCGTGGAAAGCCGGAGCGGAGGTATGTGCTGTGTTAGGATGTCAATATGTAAATATATATGTGAATAGATTTGATACGGAATAGATATGTAATTATTAAGAGTTTATATGCATGTCAATATTTGTATACTATCAGTTATTTATATATTTTTATTTGTACTTTTAGGAAAGCCTCAAATGCTGAACTGAATCTCAAATGTCAATATTCAAAACTTGAATTCAAGAAGCGCCTCAAGAGGAAAGAATGCAACGATGTATAACATTTATATGTGATCATTTTTACAGTAAGTTTACAACACGTTGATTATTTATTTGAAAGTGTGGTGCAATAAAGTGTTTTAATTATCGTGCATTAGTGACTAAACCTATACGATCACGTAGGCTAGTCAGAGAGCCCCAACAATATGAAGATGCTATTATAAATCAACATTTGAAAGAGACTTGTGGTCTACACGCTTAGTTGATTTCCCGGCGTCAAAATGAATTTAGCAGATGACAAAAGCACGTACATTTACCAATTGGTATTTGCGTAAGGTGAGAAATATTTGATTTCAATATTAAAATGAATAGTGTTTGCATATGATTTTAAGTAGCTTACAGTAACAATCTTCAACCCATATCAATAATTAGCCCTCATCGCTCACCGACAGCAGGCAGTGTCGGCCCAACTCAAAGAGGCCGAAGACCGAGAAGCGAGGCATGCTCTTGAGCTCAGCCTTGATGCCGTGAAGCTGCCACATCGCCTGTAGTCGTATAGCGCAGTTAAGGAATTATGGTTTTACTCGACCTCAAACGTGATGGCTTTAGGAATATGGATTCGTTACAAACAAATTGCCCACACTATAAACGCTGCCAAAGATGGCTATTGCATATTAGAGACGCCACAGATTTTACAGAGCTTGAACATACGTCTCCTTGGCCGTGCATCTTGGGGCTACATGATTTACTGAATGGCGGTGCTCGTATTCGATATGACTTGTTCTGAATGTTCTAACGTCATTGCAAATCGCTCACTAGACTTATCATCGCCCTGCCATTGAATCTCTAAAATTCAGCTCATACTCAACTCCTCAAACTGATCAATGAATTCCACTTAGTCATTTGCGACCGTTGTCATTAAAATGTCGAACGCAAATTCTAGGAACGTGCCTCTGCTTTCTGCTGTTCCAAGCGACCCGCTGCCGCTGTTAGCTTCCTGACCCGCTGCACTCCTTCTTCACACTGAAAAACATGGAAACATTTTTATAATAATGGTACGAATGCTCTATCGAATTATTCCATATGTTGGACATAAGTGCACGCACTGCTAGAAGCTTTACATCGATGCAGCTGATAGAAGAAAAACGTCATTGGGAACCTGAGTTTTTAATAACTTTATTACGATTTATATCTCCAATTCAAAGACGGGTTTTCTGAGCTTGACAATAAAGTTCATCTGTCAGTTTTGACATAGGAACATTATTTTACAAAGACATTGAAATATTTTTTTTATTTGATGGAACATCTATTTAATGGAACACTGTGTGAAATGTTGTTATTCGTATTTACCTCTGTGTTCGTTGGCGAAAATAAACTAGTTTTTCGGGCATAGAAATAACTCACCACTTTGAGGTACTCGGTCTGGGAGTCGAGGATAAGGTATAACTGTAAAATAGTTGGAAAGATGTAGAAAATAGCATTCAGGGTCGTATGATGCGATCTTGTGTCAACAAGGGCGAAGAGAACTATAAGCACCAACTGGTACTGGTCGAAAACGATCGCTCCAAGGACAACGCCTGGAAACGCCTTCTGAGTATCAGTTACGACGCGACGAATCTTCATCACGCGAATTCTGACTGTGGCCAGAGCAAGCTTGGCTTGTACTTCGGTTCTGTTGTCGGAATATTTTCCAAGCTTCCCAAATGGAACACGACTTGTAGCATTCATCAAATCAATTGTAAGAAGTTTCATTAATGAGTGGAAAATAAAGGGGAGTCCAACGTAAGATAAGTAAATCAAATTATTTCCACAATTGACGAAGAGTATGTACATCGTTGCTGCTTGTTGATAACTGTAATGTTGATAGCTGTAAATCCATTGTTGGCAAACAGCAGTGCCAATTATTCCCAACGCGATATATTGTGACTTGCTAACTGAATTTAGCGTTGATGATGAAATTTTCAGATATCGCATTATTCTTACGGTATGGGCACTCGAGGCCATGAAATGGTATGAGACCAACATCATCATCCCGTAGTAGCATGGAAAATGTAACGTTTGAACAATATTGTAGGTGTTCGATTCCATTACGGACAAAATATCAATAAAAACTGATATTTTGTGCAATACAGAAATGAACATGACACTTTGCATTGCGATTCCGATACCTTTGCGAACTTGAGACTTCATGAAGACACCGTTTACGTTCTCATAAGGAGCGAGACCAAGCGCCCGCCCCAAGCCAAATGACCAAAGAAGCATACTCCTCATTTCAAACTTTGGTCCGAACATGATCACTGAATTTAAAGTTCACTATAACGATAGCTTGTTAAATTTCAACCAGAGTGTGTGCGAAACTGGCCTTTGAAGTTTTATTTCTTGCGATAAGTAGAAACTTTGCGATAACGTTTCTAAGTACAGTCGGGAGCAGAACAAGTCACCACACGGCCAGCACCCATACCGCATACGACTCGGCGAACATCTAATCGGAATTTTGATCACCAGAGGCTTTTAGTTGCGCCACGTCTGAGTTTGCGAAGTGTGATGAGCAAACATGATGGCTTATCGTGACTTCTTTGTGAATATTCTCTAACGAAGTAAGTTTAATCAACTTAAAGGTTGACGAACATAAGTCTTCTATAATTCATAAGGCAATGCATTGAAATCATGGAGATTAAATTATTAACAAAATTTATTTTTGAAGAAGTGAAGAGCGTCTGTTCAACAGAAGACGCAGCAATATCTCCTATATTGTTAAAAGAACGAAGATTAAGATCGAAATTGCATTCAATAAATTTCTACTTTTTCACTCTATATAAATCAAGGATTTAAGCATATCAATCAGTTTAGAATTGATTTAAACTGCATCGCCTGACAATGAAATAAGCTGAGGAGTCATTCTTCATGTGTAATCCTCCTCCACAAAACAATGTTCAAGAATAGCAGTTTATGTCATCCGAACGCGCTCCCGAATGACATATCGATTTTGTATCCAAATCTTACGATTCAAGCGAAAGTTTCGTGGCATTTTATTAATTGAGTGCAACTTAAACTAGACCAAGAAATTCATTGAACAGAATTATGTAAGCTTGAATATTCGTGATACTGACTCGCCGCCTTGATCAAGGACCCCGTCTGTGAGTCGAGGACAAACCAAAGTTTAAACCACAATCATGCAGCTTAAATGTTCTAGCACCTTAATTCCTACTAGATGAATTTCGGATTCAGTTTTATCATGCCTAAGCTTATATACCGAACTACGTCCAGAAAGCAGGGCTTTAATTACTCTGCTTTCGCGGATGCACAATTTGGTGATGCGAAGGTCTCATAAGACCGTAAGCTAGATTTTTTTTTGTCATTTACAACGGCACAGAGCACAAGGCTAGTGCTCGAAGGCTAGAACGCCATAGGAAATGGATGAAAATTATTTGAGAATTTTTGTTTGTTGTCGAATCTTCTGGAACTTAAATCGAGTACATGATGGACTTTTTTTAATATTTTGTAAGATTTGTGCATCTTCGTTCGGGTTGTTGAGCTGGATAAATTTTTAATTCAACCTTAACTCAGTAATCAAGCTTATTTTGAATTCGTTTAATTTCACTTGATGGCAGGTAATCTGCATGGCGGAAGCGATGCCGAACGCACATCAGAAAGCGATATCAAGAATATTTGGTATCACAGGGTCGCATCAAAAGAGGCAAAGTCGAAAGTGTCGCGCTACCCATATCTCCGTGCGTGAGTACCAAATTACAATAACTTGATTTTTATCTATTACAGAAATTAATTTATTGAGCCTTTTGTATTAATACTCAATAAATCAATTCCTGCTCAGAAAAGATGATTAAAGATAATATGTTTAAATTTTACGGAGCACAATTGTCGTTCACTTGGGGCTTAAAAAGGAATTCAAGCATTTCCTCGGACAGCGTAGTTTTAATATAGCCATTATAAACACCGCCGAGTTGAATTTAGCAGGTAAATAATGAGAACATTTTGGAAACAGAAGTTCATTGCATTTTTTATTTTATTATCGTTTGCATCATACTTTACCATATTTTTCCTCCCTGCGCAGATTCGTCGAACATTTACTCAATACTTTATTTGAATTGCAAATTCTCTGTATGATTATATCTAAAATAATATTGAATAATTAAGCATTAAGATAAAAGAGGTTGACATAAACTATGTTAATATATAACCAATAAGTATTAAACTGTATTGATCGAAACATTTATTGAAGCTAAAATGGCATATTATTGAGCACGATGCAATTAGTTTCTTTCTATTAATATTTTCCGGATATTCCGTAAACGAGATGCAGATCGTACGCATTTGTCCGAAGCAATAACGCATAAATACGTACAGAACTCTGACATGGGAGAGAGGAAGAATCACATTCGAGCAAGAGGTAAGATATATTGCGCCGAAATGATCGAAACAATCACATACTACGAAATATAAAATAAATTAAATTGATTTTTAAATTTTCATAATTTCCCACTTTTCTCTATCCCGACTAAGCTGATTGAAGTAAATTCAGTAGAATTGTGTAAACAAGGCAGTTATAACACTGAACTATTTAACTGCTCTATTTATATGCTAGTTATGAGTATTTATTCACAAATATGTAGTAACACTATACTGCAGTGTAAAATAGTACTTGTGAGCACTAATGTTCATGCCAGAAAAGGTTTACTTCATTTTGCTGTAATGATCTACTAAAAGACTTTTTGTGGGAAAATTCTCGAGCTTGTCAGGCTTCTGTTGCCGCGAAGGCCTTGCACGTGACGGGGCTGTTGCTCGTCGTGAACTGGACTGCGATGATGACGTAGGTAAGCGCGATGTGTGAGATGAATACAACGTGCGCGTCTGAGCAAACTGTTGATTGATCGGCTGTAGGCAGACAAGACCTGCCCCACTGTTTACTGGGGTCAGAATTAGTTCAAATCTTCTTCATTATAAACTTACGTTTCAGGTAGAGTTATTCGTTTAATTTAGATCATATAAAACATGTGGAAAGTAAGATTAATACTATCTGGCTTCAAATTTCGACAAAATCAGAAGCATTATATGAAGAAATACAATTTAGGCAGAAATGAGTAACCTTGCCAGGAGCTTTGTCATCGGGCCTTTCACTATATGTAAAGAAGTTACACGCCATTTCCAATGAATCGGTATGATCACATTGCGTTATTGGGTCGCGTTGAGTTCTTTTAAAACAAATTAGCGGGTAGAGACATATAAAATATATATAGAGCTGAAGATATGAAACAGAATTCGCATTACCTCTCTAGCTTAACAGCTGCAGACAATAGAAGTTGAATGATTTTATTTATATGGTCAATAAACGATCAATAATTTTTAAAATCTCGAATAAAGTATAATTTTGCACAAAAATAGCTAAATAATCTCATGCTTGTCCCGCTGACGTAGATGGAGATCCGTAATGCTTCAAATGAGCATTTAGAACGTAGACTAAAATGTGACAGCGTGAGAAACGGAACAGTTTTGAACAGATTTTGAAATTTGCCTCTGCATTCATTACTATTTACTTGTACTGAGTTCAAACAAAACTTAACATTTATGAATGACGTATAACCAATCTCTAGCAAAGGTCGAACGAATACGAAAATAATCGAATCCCGATTAAAGCCACCTTTTTCACTTCAATTAAGACTTCTTCCATTACCCAACTGAAATTTATTTCTTCGTATAAATCTCAAGGAATGGATTATAGTTTATTTAAAATAAAGTCAAGGTGCAAATATTTTCAAATAAGGCTTTGTATTCTCTGGGCAAAGTAATAAACACCAAAAGATCCTAGGGTTTCAACGGCTTCCATCATTAATTCTTCTAGTAATATATACTAGGGAGACTCAATAAGACATCACGTTTGCTCATTACAGTATGTAAACTCATAATTAGTGACGTTAATTAATGACGACGGTGTGTGTGTTTGACCAAGTTCCAATTATATGTTCGCTGAGTCGTCCTTGATAGGGATGCTCGCGATGACGTGCTTAACTCTGCTCCCGGCTGCTCGTCAAACCCTAGTGATGAAGTTTTAAATCACAATTTAAGAATACAACTTAAACGATCAATTCTACCGACTCCTAACATAAAAAAATTAATTGGCATTGTATTTGCTTTGGTAATATTTAATCATCAATCTTATAATTATGATTGGGCGAAAATTTGGAATGCAGAGAATGCTTCTGTGGTCATTCCGCATCCTGCGGGCGCTGGGTCTCGCTCCTTTTGTGAACGTAAACGGACGCTACATGAAGTCGCAAGTCTACATGGGCCTCGGCATCGCGGTGCAAACTGTCGTGTTCATTTCTGTGGCGTACAGACTTATGGAATTGATTAATAATTTTCCAGTAATGAAATCTGCCGTTTACAACATGGCTCTGTGGTTATATAGACCCATTTATAACGGAACGATGATGTTGCTTTCGTTTCATTTCTTAACGTCAAGCGCTCACGTCGTCAGAATTGTGAGATACTTAAACGGTTCCTCAACAAGTCCCAAGTCCGTTAGCAGGTCACAATATATATTAGCTGCACTGATTGTCATAACTATGTGCCAATCGCTTTATTCGGCAATAATGAGCGAATATGCTACCAAAAAAATAATTTACTCGCTTTTCTACACTAGTGGACAAACATTGATTCGATTAACATACATGGTACTGCCATTTACATTACATTCTTTAATGAAGCTTCTTACGGTAGAATTGAGGCAATCAACAAGTCTTTTCCACCTTCAAAAGCATAATCAATTTTCTGATACTCATAAACATCTTGCCAAACGAACCGAAGAACTTGCCGAGCGTGATCTTGCCAACGTCAGAATAAGCGTGATGAAAATTCGTCGCGCCGTAATTGCAACTCACAAGGCGTTTTCGGGTGTTGTCCTGGGAGCGATAGTTTTTGATCAGTACCAGGTAGTGCTTGCAGTTCTCTTCGCGCTGTTGGACAGAAGTCGTGGAAATTCTGCAGTGGCTGCGCTTTTCTTCACATTTCCAACTGCCTTACAGTTATACCTGCTCCTCGATTCCCAGACTGAGTACCTCAAAGTGGTGGGTCATCTTTAGGTGTAGGAAGAACGAGCTCATCTCACATTTCAAATATTAGCAAAATTATTACGGATGAAAAATTTTTCATACTTTATTCCAAATAAATTTTAAGTGGGAGATTTTTCACGCAATCGGCCTCAGAAGAATTTTATCAGATTAAGTTGTGATGTAGGCTGGAAAATGTAAAAGGCATGATTTTTGGTCTGCTATGCATATGTAAATACGCATATGCAGCGCATTACCTATAATATCTGTAATGGTCCATGTTATTTCATGAATGATTGGTTCGAGTATATTATATCTTTTTTTTGTAAACCCTAAAAAAATTCGGAATGTTATGTCTTGTACAAAACCATCTTATGTATTCGTAAATAAACAATCATGTAGTCAGTAATGGTCGCACGATATGTTCGCTCTTAATTTTCAATGAATCCAATAAAAAAAGACATTCTCGAGACAGGGAATACGTCATTTTATACTAAAATGGTGATGTGCTATAATAATTCTCGATTCTATTTATGCAGTTAAGCTTTGAAATTTTATCGTGAAATAACAACTCGGGCAATGAGAAAAATTTAGACTCTCACGTTTCGAATGATTCGGCTTACATCGGGCTTATGGACTCGGCTTCTACGCTTCTTGCCCAACGAAAATTTTCTGTTCCACCAAATATTATAACACTGTGTAATTTTTGGTTTTAATTACAATTCACTCAAAATTTTTTCCAGTGCGAGGAGAGAGTGAAGCGGGTCAGGAAGCTGACAGCGGCAGCGGGCCAAATGGGACCTCAGAACTGGAAGGTGAGAACGACAGCAGTTCCACGTGAGTGATGTATAAGAGAAATGAAACACTAGGAGGAAGTAATCTTATCCAGCTAAATATTTATTGCAAGCTAACCTGAGCGTGAAAAAGGAGCGCTAAAACTTGATTGCAAACTTAGCCCTCGATCCTTAATTAACGAATTTATCATATGAAAAATAAACAATCCTATATATAATATAATTAAGCACCTGTCACGCTATCAAAAGCTAATAATTCAACAAATAAAGGGATCACAAAATTATTCATATGTGTAGCATTTTTCAGTATCCATCAGCCATCAAATCTAATGCCACGTAATTTTTTCACCACCAGGCAGTGTGGCAGCTACACGCCATAAAGGCTGAGCTCAAGAGCATGCCTCGTTTCTTTGTCTTTGGACTCTTCGAGTTGAGCCGACGCTGCCTGCTGTCGGTGAGCGCTGCACTCGGGGCCTTCTAAATAATTTTACAGAGATGAGTCCATGCTAATGTAAATGCTAATACAGATTACTTAGTGTTTACAGTTCAAAGTACTTGTACTTTTAGATTTTCGCTGCATAACAAAATTTATGAGCAAACGCCGACTCGTCGTAGCATGTGATCTGTAATTTCCAATCTAAAATAAATAAAATGGCAATAAGTCCAGCAGCTATCTCAATCAATCGTCAGTTATGTAAAGGTCGGGTCCCAAAGGCTGGATCCCTTGTGAATCAAGTCACGAAAAATTCAAGAAACGGCAACAGGCCATGGGCCTATTTCTTCAGTGACACTTCTATTCTATTCTAAAGGAGAATTTATTGCAAAGAAAGTCCTAAAAAAATTCACTATATTTTCAATGAAAACGTTTTGCAGTTCAGTTGTGTCATCACTTCAAAATTCATTATTACGTGTATCACCGGACGAGTTAATTTTCACATTATATAAAGAGAGATACATACAATTATGAATATAATACGAAATATTGTAAAACTGTTTGAATTAATAACCCCATCTACCGCATTTAAATGAGCGCCGCCACGCCGACCGGTGGACATGCTTGTGTCCAATAGCGATTTGTTATAAATTGTAGCTTTCCTCACCGATGCTTCAGGCATGAGAAATTTGGAATCCAGGCATATTTCCTTACGCAAATCTTGAATTAATAACTCTAATATGTCTTACCCGCTTATAATTGTGAATGAATAAGTTTTTACGTTACTTTGCCTATTTTTAATGGTAGAGTTAGTTCGTACATACTTGTGTTATTTTATTGTCAATTTATGATGGAACTGCTGTCAAAAGCGTTATAAATGAATATATGACAATATTTTCTTTTTAATTCTTCGCTTTCCCGTTCTTCGTTAATGGGTGATTTAAGCAATCAATTCGTTTCAACACTTCTAATATCTTCCATCTTTTGATTTGATCACATGAACGACTAAATCAAGTGATTCACACTCTCGTAAAACTTGATAATGACGTACAAACTGAAGCAATACTTCACTACAAGGATATTGTTCGCTGCTCATGTTTCTGTTATCGTGCATCATGCGAACGTGAAGTTATATGAAATTCCCACTCCAATTTAAGAAATAAGTTGTTTTCTAATTTTCCCGTATTTATATAGGATATTTTTGTAACTAACTGAACGAGAGTTTTCAATGTAATGAATGATATTCAATCTGTAAAGTCTCTAGATTGATTGTTCACCAGGGTTCCAACTAGAATTACTCTCAATATTTTTATAGTGACATTAAGAATGATATAGCGAAAATGTGAAGGATTCTAAAAATCAAACTATAACACATTTTCAACGCAATTATATGACTAAATCTGCAAGAAAAACAAAGAAATCCCTTTAGCCGATGTTTTCGAATGGTTAGAGCCAAAAAATCCTTTAACACCAAAAAATATACGGCCGAACATTTTTTTAATGATGCATGAGTTTACGTCCTCTGTCCAGATGGGATCCATCGCGCTTACCTACGTCATCATCGCAGTCCAGTTCACGACGAGCAACAGCCCCGTCACGTGCAAGGCCTTCGCGGCAACAGCAAACCTTTCAGCTGAAGTCTGAGAGTTACTTGCAAGAATCTGCAAGCGCTTGAGCTGGCTATAGCGAAACTGTGAAACGTCGAGTAACTTTCGTGGAATTATGCACTTAATTGTTTATTAGTTATAGCATTCAAGTGCATAATTCATTTAGTTGTTAATTGTATTATGCAATTTCATGGAATAATGCACTTAATAAGATTCACCGTCTTTATTCAAGCGTATTACATCAATTCGCAGCACAATGCTGCGCTTTCACCGTCCCCGTAACGTACAAGAAATTCCGCCTTTCGTGAATAAGCTTTCGTAAAATTATGCAGAACTAAGCACCAAGAAAGCTAAAGAATTGAACGCTTCAGTGAAACCTTATATTAAAAACTATGAAATGCATCGCAGCAAATTCATGGAGAAACGGCACGCTATATACACGCGCTCCTCTGCTTGGCCTACTGGCTTCATTGTTATGTCATCATTCTGTTTATCAACATTCTAACCGAAGAAACTTCCGATCATAGTTAAGCATGTCTGTTCACAGGGAACGCATTCAGGTCAATCAAATCCAAAAAAAGATTCAGCTCCTTCCTTCTGGCAATGTACATCTAAATCGCTATTTTGGACCCTTGACAACATGATCTCTCCACATATCAATGGCGTAGCCGTGAGCCGAGCTCTTGCATGGTCCGGCCGGCATAAGCGGAATTCTCTAACCTCAGCAAAAACGACTAAAAAATTGAGTGTCGTTAATTAGACACACAGATAAAATCATAGCTTTACTATACTACATCAACGACATCTGTGCCACAGTTCGCGACAAAGAACACATGTCAAAGCGAAACGTTACCCGTCCTTGAGAAAATGTGCAACGTGATGATAATATTCAATTGTCACTGAAGTTAAGCGTAAGCTTCCGGATGTCAGAAAGATGCTTAACGATGTGACTGTTACTAGCACTACAAAACGAGCACCGCATTTGCCTTCGATCGTGAAATGAGCATCCAAGAAGAATTATTTATTCCTCAGTGGTATGAGCACGGAACTTTAGCCCTGTAAATGAATTTTAGGCAAAAATAAGCGCGAGAATCAATTAATCGCCACCCTAATTTTATATTTAGCTCGACCAGAATCGAGCTGAAAAGCAAACACGCACCACGCAGTAATATCACTACCATTTACTACCATAATACGATGAAACACGAGGTTATAAGGCTGAACGGGTCCAGCAGACATTCATGCAAAATAACATCGAAATCTAAACAAAAATAATACATTCAAAATTTTAATTTAACGCGGCATTAATTTCTACTTGCACGAGAAACAATGGTGTTTATTAATTAGCTTGCAATAGTTTTAGACTCCGTCTAAATGTAAACTATATTGTTTTGTCCTATATGCTTGTACCGGTATCTATTTAACAGCATCTACTTTGAATCGTCTCACTTGCCACCTCCAGTCAGCAGTGGTTCGCGTAACCACTTGAGCATGGTTCGCGGTGAGAACACCTACAGTCCTACACGGTCCTGGAATATCTTGCACCAGCGTCGTCTTGTGGTGCCCGGCCGCTTTAAGGCAATAATTAAGGCTCTCGTCATTAGGATGAGTCATCAGCTGTCAAATTGCAACTACCGAATTCGCCAGAACTTTAGTATTAAAATAATGTCAATGATTGATTTTAAAATCCTGCTTTTACTCTACGTGTTTTATCCACAATAATTGAAGTAATATCTATGTCGTTTTAAAATCTCAATTACAAGCGTCGAGAACTGTTCATTTCATTTGACAATGAATTATTTTCCGATTCATCATGAACAAAGTATTTTCGATTAAACTGGATTTCCCTTAAAGCTATACTTTTCATTTCATTGTTAAGACTGCTTTAATTTCCTATAAAACTTTTTAAGCCGAACGCACACAGTTAAATATGAATATTGAATAGTTTCTGATGATAATTTCCTTTGCCTGTCAGTTTGAATTTTATCCAAAATGGTCTTCAAAAATCTGTTTAACTCGGTTTGAACGGGAATATATATAGTTGAAAATAATTTACGTATTCAGACATGTTTACGATAATTTTTATGATTTGTTTAAAATTATCTCTTGAGTATATAATGTATATCACCTAAAGTTAGTTTTATTCTCTAAATTTTATAGAAAGCGAGAACAATTTCGAGAATTTATATAAAAAATTCTCGAAAAGCGAGAATTTTATAAAAGGCGAGAGAAGCATATATTTTATGGAAATTTATTCGGGCTATGAAAAACACGATATGCTACTCATGTCCGAACTGCCTAGGAACCGGTTATGAAAATTTAAGTCGTAACAATCTTCCTGAATTAAAGAATTTATTTCAATTCATCATCATTAACAATTCGGCGCAAAATATAGTTTTGTGCCAATTTTTGTTTCCAAAGACTAGCGACCAGTTGTAGGGGTATGTTATTGCGATAACGATTACTCGACGTATTTCATTCTGTAACATCGATCTCGAGTTAATAAGCAGTATCTCTATTCTTTTTGTTCCGAAGCATCGGTAATCTATATTTCTAATTCTTTATAAATTCTCTATATATTTGGAATAGGCAAAGTACCGTTATAGCTTTATTTGAACAATTTCAAACAATTATTTATGTCGCTGATAATTGGTTTGTTTGTAAACATAACGACTGTCAGGAACGTTAATTACGAAAAACTACAAGAACGTTAATTACGTACTCGTACTCCACATTTCTGCATTTCTTAAAGTAATTCACTAGTCGGACATCAACGTGACAGAAATATTTACAGAAAACTGCAAAATTGTAATAAATGAAATGTATCGAATGAGCTGGTGGCTCAGTCGATGAGCTGTGCTACTGTTATAAAATATTTGCAGGGATTCCTATAACTTATTTATATATTGCGCTCATATGCAGCGTTTGCTTTGAATTATGAATGAAAACATTTTTCATAATGAGAACGTTAGGAAACACTCAAATGCTATCTACACTATAACTAGCTGCATACTCGAATGATAAAGGTCCGACGAGCTATCATTCTAAAGAGCAATCGTTCTTACGTTGGTTAATATAGGAGCTGATCCCAGTACTGATCTCAGGTACAGCTGAGCTGAGCGCCCAGTCAATCAGGTCTTGATCGATCGATGAAGATTAGGGCGGATCGATGAAGAAATTAATGCAGATTCTTGCTCGATCGACATGGGCAAACCTCCATTTGGAGTGGGCAACGGAGAGGGCAATGTCGCGGGGCGCAACGACGATTATTGAGGAACTTTCTATGCAGATTCAGCGAAGATCGTCGAAGATTCTGCACCTGATAACTTGTTGAATCGAATAATCTGCACCGATCGATGTCGAATCTACACTAGCTAGTCGAATCTGCATTAATCGATGTCGAATCATCATTGATCTACGTCGAATCTACCTTAATCGATTTCTAATCCATAAAATTTTTTTCTCTCTCTCCGAGATCATCGACACGTTACCGTTCACTATGACATGTCAGATTTTATTGTCTTTGCTGTCGAACATTTGCATCGTATATATCAATTACAATCTCACAAATTCAATTACTAATGATATAGAGAAGTTACAAGTAATTCACAGCTAAGTTCTCTTACCGGATAAACGTCGACTGCAGCTCCGAGATTCGAACGCGGGAAATCCGCGTCCAAGTTTATGCCTCAGCCCACTTGACCACCAAGACACCTTACCACAGCGAGCTCTATCAACTACATACTGTAACTACGAAACGAATGGCTTGCAATCGTCAGGTAAATAGAGGAATAGCCACATTTGTGGTGGAACTGTTTAAAGATTATTCATTTATATATATTTTAGAGGAATGAACGCAGTTTTTATTCAATCGATAAAATAATATTACTCGTATTGTAAAGGAGACAAGCACTATTTCTCTTGCCACTTTTTATTATTTTCGGGCAATCGAAATGCCGTTACTTCTATATTTCTTACATTTATTTCCAAGTAAGTTCTCTAGTTTATATAAATTTTGTATTGGAGCTGATTAATTTACATCGAAATTTATTTCTCAATTATTTATTCCCTCAAATCAGCCTCGTTGAAAAACTGATGCAAATTTGTCATGATTAATGGAACACGCTAGAGCAGCTGTAAGAAAATGTTTTGAGTATGAACTTTGAAGAAGTTTATGATGGGATCTTTTTAAATAAAAATATTGTTAAGCTTTGAAGCAGTTTATTTATACGACTGTTAGTCGATGGCAGGAGATTTATATCATGCACGTAAAAAACGTTTTCTTTACACTCGCGTTAGAAAAAAATTTTTAAGGCAAACTAATCTATATCTCCTGAACATTATTAAGGTCAAGGTAACATTAAGGCTTAAACGTTCCTCTTTGCGGAAGCGTTCAAATTTTGAAAGCTAGTAAAACACTTACGTATTTCAAAGTATTAAAATAATTACCTGGTATAATAATCGTAACTGACATCAGAAATCTACCCGACATAGCGCATTTTATCTATTGAACTAGATTGAACGCAATTTTGAATAAAATTTTAACTGGGTAATCATAAATTAAAGTGCATATCAATTTCCGATCAATTATTCTATTAGATTGAATAGCCAACCGACATGTTTTCGCATCAATTTTTCGGTTTGCTCTGTAAAGTTGCCCACACTCAGATACTTCGATCTGCAACGATAAACCCACAGTCGATAGTTCGCCATGCATCTGCATAGATTATTCAAGGAAATTCGACTTCTAAATCTTGGAGTGGTCGGATCACCCGCGATATGCAGTAACCCACACTAATCGACATCGTTGCCCACATTGGTGATTGACTGGGCGCGAGGATATCTTCACCAGCGCAGCGCCTGTGATGATGTAGAGAAAGACTCCAGCAGCCCGGCAGAGCCGGAAAATTTGCGCAGTGCTGGTGCTGAGAGAAGGCCTTGTTTCCTGGCAGTAAAATCAGCCTAACAAATCGACTTCATGCATAAAAATTTAATTTATGTAACACATTACGATATTATGGCACATATGAGGGACCAGGTATGGTGTAAGGTAGTAAATCCTTCACTATCAAACCACAGACGTACCAATTCCTGAATTAGCTCGACAAAAAATGATTAATTTGGCTTAAATTTAAATCAGTGTTATCATCAGTAACAAGCAATTATATTTAGTTTATCATTAAATAATTGAGATAGCCCTCCCATGAAGCTGGCTGCGCCATAACTCGGTTCACACGAGGACTAATGAAGCTAAGGTCACACGTATGAATTTCGTGATACATGAAAATGAATAATTGGGGCTTTTCTGACAGCTTATCTAAATATAGAATTGGCAACACTATGAAGAATTCTGTAGCCCTGTATTAACAAAAGACGTGTCGGCGAACACGTATATTCTACGTCTACTCATGTCGCAGGTTCGAAAATCTTCCACAGACTTCCAGTGTGCGGGCAGGCTCCGCTGAAATTCGTGAAGAATGTCAATGAAAATTTCATGAGTACCAAAGCCTGAGCATAACCATGCAGATTATCTTGGCTACATTAAGTTCCGGGGAAGTTCTTCCTAGGCTTCCTATATCCATTACAAATTTTTCAATGATATTTCAGCACTATCATAATTTTCGTCTTTAAACCTGATGACGTACGTGGTCAGGTGACTTTTTCCAATCAAGATCAACAAACATTCTAGACAATTTCAACAACCGTAAATTGTGCAAGATATAACTGATTGATAAAAGTTTTCCTTGCAGTACTCGAATATCACTCCATACTGATAGCATGGAGCTATATAAAGTATTTTAAGAGAACCCATTACGACCAGGGAATAAGTCATTAAATGTCGGAGAACTTTGTACGCAACTTCGTTTTCCTACTCAGTAATTGGGCATCAAATGCGGATTTAAAGCCGATACTTTGTGGCCACTCAAATTTTAACTAAAGAGATTTGCTGAGTATTTCTTAATAATCAGTAACAGTTCTCAATTATCTTGCGAGTCTCTATCATAGTGTGAAAAGATTATGAAAAGCCATTTCCAACAAATAAGATTTAGTTCAGCACATTGTACAAACTACTGATGGAGATTACCAAAATATGTCACTATCTGGTAGTTCGATTGGTGGATGCACGTGGTTAAAAAATAATAATATTCAATTTAATTACTTTTCAATCTCTACATGTTTTCTCCTTATGGGGTTACCCTAATTCAGCTATATAATGGAAAATTTTATTAACTGCTGGCCGTACCTAGTTTTGCCTCAGCGGAGGGTAAAATTTGATGAACCACAAAACTTAATGTATGTAATTACTTTGTCCGAGCTCACATTGGGGAAAAATTTGAACAACTTCAGGCCTTATGTAGTTACCCTGTCTCAGCGGTAGGGGAAAATTTATTTCACAAGCACGCAGGCAATTTAGTCCGTTTCTGCTGTGCGTATTGTCAAGGCTTCTTACGAGTCGGCGGTCATGTCGGACATTAACTGAACTTAGCTGTTATAGTTTTAACTTTGATAATCTATTTCAAAGTGCTGAAAACCTCGAAGGGTGAACGGTGAAGACAGCGATCGATGATTTAGGAGCAAAGCTACCATTTTGTGTTTAGGGAGGTCGTTGTAGTTCATGAAAATGACCGAGTGTTTAGTAGTTGCTTTTGGTCTTTTATTTACTCTTAGTATTACAGTTGGAAATTTAATTGAATCTTCCCTAATGGAAGAATGGAACCAATTCAAGGTTCGTAACTTTTGTTTTGCCTTGTGTTACATGGCTGAAAACTTTTTTACATGAACTGGAATATCCCTTTATTTGGAAGACATTTCCCCGAATCACTTACTTCCGTCACATTCAGCGTATGTGAAGCAGCATAAACCTTAATGCACGGGATGAATTCTGAAATTGGCTAGAATATTCATCGATGTATGTCGATTGTCTTGCAAAATTATATATGTTCGGTTGTTGCTCCTTGCGGCAGCGTCAGTAATTAAGTTCTTTCAAACGTTACCACGAGTCAAACAAACGTCCACAGTCGGCTGCTAATCAGCCACCACGCGATTGGTTGATTGGATCCTGCTTATTTTATACGGGTTATTAGAATTAATTCAAAAATATTAACACAGTGACAAGCAGGAATTTCTATACACCGAAATATCCGGTTTTCACTTCATGTGCTCCTAATGCATTTCAAGGCTGATAATCATCGAAACCGTTCATAGACTTACAATTTGTATTTTCTGGTCCTTGTATATTCAATACTGGATTAAATTATTCTAGATACCGTTATCAATGTCCTAGGAAATTCATTTCAGGAGCTGCACGGGAAAGAGTACGGCAGTGACGCTGAAGATTCGTTCAGACGTCGCGTGTGGATGCGCAACGTCGTCAAAATTGCGGAGCACAATCTGCGCTACTACCAAGCTGACCTCAGCTACACCCTCGCCATGAATGCCTACGGCGATTTGGTGAATAATATACAAAAATTTAGGTTTTTTCCTATCTTCATGTATCATTTAATTAGGCTTCAAACAATCTGAAGACTTCGTATGCCTGAAATCAATACGAAGAAAATTTCTGCGATTTCTGCTGAACAAAGTAAGCTTCGATTTCCTCCTATATATGCTGATGTCATCATGATTTGAAGCATTCTTTTTTATGAGGACTTGATAGGTGAATGACACGATAATTCTCAGTTTCCGGTCTCATAAATAACCTTATTTCGATGTTCGCACCAATCCAGTTACACCGCGAGTTCCTAGCCACGCAGGCCGGTACCAGACGACGTCCCAGGAATAAATTCATCACGTCATTAGTGGCTGACATTCCTGCACCGACAACTGCGTGAGTTCACAATAAAAAATGAGTACAATGGACTTCGTATTGCAAATAATTGGAAGTCAAATTTTGACAAAATTGCGACACAGAAGACGACACGACTCGCCTGATTTAGAGCTACAAAAGCCGCTCTTTCTCACGCAAAATGCCGGTACGCTGCTGCGTTATACTGTTATTGTACGAGTGGTTTCGGATCTAACATTTTACGTGTGTTAGCATTTTTTACGTGATTTTTGCATATATAACGTAATTTTTTACTGGTCGATACTGTTTATTCATAAGTAGACGCTCCTTCTGCATTGGTTTAACGCCGATTTTCAGAGGATCCAAATATGACAGTTGGCAAAATAGTAAACGTAACCAAGAAATTCTCGTGACCAACTTCCAGAGTATAATTAATTCTGATTTATTTTAAAAGGCTTCTTAGACAGAACAGAATTTTAAAACGTCCTAAATGATCCTAATTTTCTTTCAATCCTCCCACTCATTCAGCTTTCGTTGACGAATTTTTGGGGAACAATGCGATAGGTAATTGCAATATTCATACAGGGTGACCCAAAAAAGTTGCTAAAAGAAAGGCTTATAACTCGAAAAGTATTAAACGTAGAAAGATGAAATAAAAACCACATGAAAGAGTATAATTTCAAGTTTTATTTGGTATCCATGTTACCAAAGTTATAATTGTATAATTAGAACAATGCGATATGTAATTCTTATATTCAGGACAAACCGAACAAACAATAACAGCAACCATACTGATGGCAACCACCTAATCATCAATGGAAGCAACAATTACGACAACAGTACGAGAGGCGGTGCAAGCATCAACAGGACGCGGGTGCTGGAAGCGTCACCGAGCTATGCTCCTCCTGAGTCAGTAGACTGGAGGCAGCGCGGCGGTGTAACGGAGGTCAAAAGGCAAGGTGCCTGTGGCTCCTGCTGGGCCTTTGCCACGGTCAGTAAGTCGTACAATATTCTTGCATTTGCATGATGAACTTTTTCACGGTCATTTTTCCAGATTGGGGTAATTTTTCACGGTCATTTTTCCAGATTGGGGTAATTTTTCACGGTCATTTTTCCAGATTGGGGTAATTTTTCACGGTCATTTTTCCAGATTGGGGTCATTTTTCACGGTCATTTTTCCAGATTTGCGGGAATTGTCTCTTTCAACTTGATTACTTAAAGTTGGTTATTGCCAGCAGGAACGAAGTAATGCGATACATTTCCTACTTCAATAACAGATAGGCTTCTGATTGATCACATTCCTAATCTCCATAAATTGTTATTACCAAATAAATAAGAATGAATGAACTTAGTTTTGCAGTCAAAAGTATTATTGCCCAGATTTTGAAGAAAGTAAATTATTGGTGATATTACGCAACAAAGTTTTGTTTTAAAACATAAAAGTTCATCAAATTTGTCATGGAAAATACCTTTGAAATTGCTTGTTGCTAACATTTTTGATATTGTCAAAAGACCGGAGCAGTGGAAGGACTGCACTTCATCCAGACAGGAGAGCTGGTGAGTTTGTCTGAGCAGAACCTCCTCGACTGCGTCAACACGCCCAACGTGCGAGGCTGCAACGGCGGAGTGATGGACGATGCCTTCGTGTATATCAAGAACAACGGGGGCATCGACACGGAGGAAAGCTACCCATATGAAGGTCAGGTCAGTGCCACCTTCTTTGAGACATCCTTAGAGCGCAACACCTTAAATATTTGGTAATTTTTTCGCATTCCTGTTCCAGAAAAGACTTCCAAACAGGGATGTGCTAGATAGTACAGTACGTAGTACTTGGTTATTCGTCGAGCTAGAGCACCAAACGCACCTACCCTGAAATAAGCAAACGAGTGACAACACGATTAATTATTTAGAAAATCATAAGCAATCGGCGCCTTTACTTGCCGTTTTGACCGCAGAAGGGCGAGTGTCGCTACCGTCCCGAGTACCGCGCCGCGACCGACGCGGGCTTCGAGGACCTGCCTGACGGCGACGAGGCGGCACTGCAGCGCGCCGTCGCCTTCAACGGCCCCGTCGCTGCCGGCGTCGACGCCACGCACGCGGACTTCCAGTTCTATAGTGACGGTGAGCAGCGAGGGTAGTGACGGTGAGCAGCGAGGGTAGTGACGGTGAGCAGCGAGGGTAGTGACGGTGAGCAGCGAGGGTAGTGACGGTGAGCAGCGAGGGTAGTGACGGTGAGCAGCGACGGTAGTGACGGTGAGCAGCGAGGGTAGTGGCGGTGAGCAGCGAGGGTAGTGACGGTGAGCAGCGAGGGTATATAGTGACGCTCGCTAAGCAGCGGCAGATGCTATCGGGAGGTCGATAAAGGATGAGACGACGGTTGAAACTTGTAAGAAGGATATATTTTTGTAAATGAGGTATGGAAAAGTTTTAGTTACAAATGCATTAACGAGGATGTTATACCTGAAAATTAATGTATACTAAATTTATTACATTGTGAGGAATATAACTTCTCTGGTTTTACAATTAGGTGGATGTGTTCGTCGATATTACTCGGATATTCAATCAAAATTGAAAATTGTATCGTTAAACCTTTCACTATTGTATGCAACTTTGGATACAGAACTACGCCTGTAAATGTATGACCTAGGTTATTATCGCTAAGCCACATAGTATCTAACAAACGACAAACAAACAAACCTCACCCAACAAAAATCAACCGTGTAGGCGTTTACAAGAATGAGAACTGCACCAAAGAGTTCCTGAACCACGGGGTGCTGGTGGTGGGCTACGGCACCACCGACGAGGGAGAGGATTTTTGGCTGATCAAGAACTCGTGGGGAGAAGAATGGGGCGAGGGCGGCTACTACCGACTGGCGAGAAACGCAAATAACATGTGCGGCGTCACCTCTGAGGCTTCATTCCCCTTGTGATGGTTCCTCATGAACAATTAAGTTAATGACTTAATGTTAACCTCTAACTCCTTAATAAGTTAGACCTCATTAAGTCTTGAATTGTTGCGAATTTTTGTTGAATTTGGTGAGTAATTGTGAATATTTTCCAGAGTTAAATTTCAGGAAGATTAACCTCAACAGTAATTCCCGGCTTATGTAAATCGGTTTTCACATTTTTTGAAGTTCACAGTGATGCTTTACCCGTCTATTTTACTTCTGTTTTCTATAGCATCACATTTTAATTGAAATCTAATAATAAAGAACAGATTTTAATTTCACTTAAATATAAGCTCAGAGTTTATACTTGCCTTTTTTAAGTGAAAAAGTTTGCACTTGTCCGGACCGGAAATCTGTCAAAACGTCTTCGACTTAAAATATTCTTCCGAAAATGTGCGTCACGTAGTGAAACTTAGAAAGCTTTCTCGATTCCATTACTTTTTAATGTCATTATTTAGGCTGTAATAAATTAAGCTGATGCTTTGAGTTGAATGCAGAACAGAGTATTTGCAATTTTTTTTATTCAAAGCAATAAAATTTCTGTGCGTGCGTTTGACAGAGTTTAATTTCATCCAAATGAATATACCGTAAGCTTCCTGTCAACCTGTCATGATGTTCGAGCACGAATGGTTTAGGCGATACACTTCAAATTTTTGAAATTTTATCACACCAGCGGGCACAAGTTAAATATTTGAACGAAAACTATTTATTGTACGTAATATGCTTGATGAACGGAAAAAGCAGAGATTGTATCGTTGTAGTAAGAGTATGTATATTCCGTTCGAACACTTACCAGTCTTTTCTTTCGTTGCGAGCATGAAGCACTAGAATATTAGGTAAAAGTAAAAACCTCGCTGTTCTTTTGCGGCTTTTCATGCGTCAGATACTAGCACGTACAGCAAGTAGAAATGTCCTCCATAGGAGGTTTCGTGCTACGTCTCAGGTCAAGAATAGCTATATATTCTTCTACAGTGCCGGAAATGGCTATACGACCACCCAGTTTTCTCCAAATATTTTTCCTTGCACAAAAAATTATGGGATTCTAATTATACGAGGTTAAACTACGTTTAAAAACGGTTCCAACGCTATGCGAAAAAAAATATAATTTTCTCAAAATATATGAGAAGAAATTATGAAAATTAGAAAAACCTAGGTGGAAATGGTTATAAGACCAGGATAGGTTTTTCTCCATTTTGGTATCTTTCTGTAGCATTTTCACTATAAAAAGTACAGCAATATAAAGAATATATTGATTTTCGTCATCTAGGGCCTTTCTGGTGTACTTCTGGTGTAGTTCAGTGTCCTCATTTATATTTTTTCGAAGTAAAAAATATGCCTAATGGGACAAGACTCACTGAGGCCGAGAAGACGCAGTTTTCGGCTTTGTGAAATGCAGTAGAAGCCAACGGGACATCGCAATGGGAATAAAACTCTCAAAACCCATTGCACAATAATTTTTTTGCTAATCCGGGCGGCTACGGGTGAAAAAAGCACACTGGACCAACCCCAAAATTAACCGACAGGGATCTTAGGAGACTGTTTTCTGAGGTTCTAAAACTTGCGCTACCTCTACTTCTTCTATAAAATTGGCCACTGGAGTTGATGTGACAGCACGACGCACCCGTTAGTCATTGCATGACACGAAAAAGTTCAAATACATGACGAAGAAAAAATGCCCCTGTGCTCCAACAAAAGCATATTATCAACCGACAAAAATTTGCTGAAAAATATTTGCTTATTGGTAAGGGATGGCACATGATTACCTTCAGTGATGAAAAAGTTCAATCTTTATGATCCAGATGGATGGCAATGCTATTGGCACCACTGGCCGTGAGCCTAAATTTTTTTTCAAGCGGCAATCTGGTGTTCGTTCTGTCATGGTTTTTTAGGGCGTTTAGCTGAAAGGAAAAATCAACTCTAGCTATTTTACATGGGAGACAAGATTCCGAGGCTTACAAGCACACGCTGTTTTACCAACCTTCTCCCTTTTGCCGATGAGAAACATGAGGGATCATATGTTTTCCAACAAGACAATGCTTCGATTCACACCCCAAAATCAGCAAACATGTGGTTCCTAGAGCAGAATATTACTCTGTTGCCGCGGTCGGCTCTTAGTCCTGACCTCAACCCCATTGAAAACTTATGGGGCATCATGGCGAGGGATGTTTACCAAAATGAGCGCCAGTTTCAATCTGTGAGTGACCTGAGCACGGCTATCCTTCGTTCTTGGCATAAAATTTCTCAAAAGACACTGGATTATACGGTAAATAGCGTGGGGAGAAGATGCATTGAGGTAATTATGGCGAAAGGAGATGAGATTGCCTATTAAAATGAGTGTATGTGATCCACAAACGGAAAAACGTATCTTGGTCTTATAACCATTTCCACCTAGGTTTTTCTAATTTTCATAATTTTTTTTCATATATTTTAAGAAAATTATTTTTATCGCATAGCGTTGGAACCGTTTTTTTTAACGTAGTTTAACCTCGTGTAATTAGAATATCATATTTTTTGTGCAAGAACAAATATTTGTAGAAAACTGCGTGGTCGTATAGCCATTTCCGGCACTGTAATGTATTACGAATTTTCGTGCGTCAGATGCTAGCACAGCAAGTAGAAATCATCCACAGGAGGTTTCGTGCTGCGTACTTAGTCTCAGGTCAAGAATAGCTTGCTGATTGTCACAAACAAGCGCGCTGACAGCGCACCGCTGCTCTCTGTAGCTCTGCACTAACTTCTACTTGAGTGGACGTGACTAGAAGTCGAGATTACTTGCCTCAAACTCAAGTGGATTCTGGATGAGCTGTAAAAGATAGTTCTATGAGACAAATATCTAACTTTACTTGACAGGTATCGAGCTCGCTTCTTTAAATAAACCCTTTTGTCACTCGAGTTAAGGGTTCGCGGTCTTTAACAATGTTGGCAAGGTATCTTGCTACTCTTATTGCTCATTTTTTAGAAGAATAAATTATGTAATAGTAATTTGTCCGGCCGAGTTAACCACGCTGCGACATTTTGGCGTCTCAGGTTATTGGTCACATCAGTTCCAATTAAGTGACGTCAAAATCTCGAAACTAAGTTTGTTCCTTTATAAATAATAAAAATGCAAGCGATAATTCACGAAATTGAACTGTAAAAATTAATTTGCCTATAATCTTGTGTCCTTCAGGCTGCGTTGTCGGAAGAGTTTCATTTACATTTGTCCTCGACACGTCGCGATATTGAGGCCAGTAGGACAATGTTGGCTGCTTGTCACTAGACGCGGTCAGGTGATTTCAAAAATAAATCAATGCCGGTAATTTTTATATATTTAAATTCAGTTAGCTCTAAATATGACCTGCCATCAGGAATTAAGAAGCGACTAGTAAATGATAGCTATAATAGCTACAATGACTCCTTCAAATCGATGCCGGATTACGATGATGGAGCGTTAAGCGTAATTGAGTGTGTGCGACTTGATTTGTGTTGGGAAGGTAAAAAAATGAGCGGGTCGATCTCCATTTAAATGATGGTTTTAAACGTCAAGCAAAGAAAGGACTCGTGAGAGTATCGTGGATACCAGAAATAGGCGCTTTGTTTGGCATCGGTGCAAGACACGAGGCGGTGAGCGCCTATACGTGCGCGGGTGAGGGTAGCCCGCGACAGTCGAGACTTGGTCGTAGCTGCACGAGGGGAGTTGTCGGAGCAGCCCGCGGTGGCGGCTTGATAACAGCGACCAATTGTAGTCCATCCCTCTTATGGCCAGAGCTAATCGTTCATTACACTGTTACCATGGTTATGGAAAAAATTTAAAACAATTCTCGTAATGAATTACCTAATGAAAATGAGTAGCGAAAATTTCACGTTGGTTCGAAGAAGAAATCCATTGTGGTGACCCAAGCTAGGCTGACGAGTTATTGTGTAAAGTTCTTGGACAAGTTGAACTGTGAACCAATCATAATGCTCATGCAGTCGTGATTAATTTTAAACGACTACCTATATTTCGACGGCTAACGAAATGAGTTACCACTTGAGACAAGTGAAACGTGGGCAACATTCATGAACATTAGCCAAATAATGTTCTCCGTAAAAGAAGTATTTAGCGATTCATGACAAGCTTATTCTTGTATACAAAAGGTATTTAAAAAGGTTAATCGCTCCAGTCGCATAAAAAACATGGATATTTTTTACAAAAAATCTGAAACAGCTTGCTTAGTCTGATCGTAACAAAAAGTGCAGCTCACTTTACTTCATGTGATTCTTACTGGAAATTTAATGGATAAATATCACTCAAAATCAAGTAGATTCCGATAGGAATTTGGCATTAGCAATGACGTATATACATAGTGATTTACTACAGATTTGTTGCCTCTAGAGGCGTTTAATATATCGTCATTATGTAATGGGAATGGACGCAGAACATATTAAATTTTTTTTTAATTAATATTAGTACCTGCTATGAGATCAAACAAAATACACCTGAATAAATTTGCAAGAATTTTGCACGAAAACGAAATCGTTTTCGTGCAAAAACGAAATCGTGAGCATAAAAAATCAGGATAAATAGAACAGTCAGATATGAATTTTTGCGCTTGATGACAATAGAAGAATATTGATAGAAGAATTTTGCGCTTGAACACAATAAAATTATCCCTATGAACGGTTTTAATTTCCCGTGAAATTAACGAAAATAAAAACTTTTTCAGAATTGCATAATAACAATTTTAGGAGTCATCGGAGATCATATATTAACAGGTAAGTTTAAAGCATAAATTAAAGTAATGTTTCATTTAGGATAGATTCAAATGATATTAAAGGGCCGTTTAAATTCACGTCTATTGTGCGTTAGGGTACGCACACAGTGAAAAAAGGTTTGCCCGCGCGGGGAACCTGCTCCAACCTGCCACAAGAATGAACATAGGATAATAATGTAAGTGTTCATAGTGAAAACCTGTACGGATAGGCTTCTGTATTCTATGGTTTCAGGCACCAGCCTGAGCAGGTAACCAGCACGCTGGCAACCTGCTTTCACTGTGTGCCTACCCTTAGGTTAATTTGCAAAAGAAGCTTCCAAAACTTTCTAAAGAGCGAAAAAATAGTAAATATTTTAATAAGCACATTGGACAGCAAATGAGTAAGATAATACACTTCAAAAATCTTGACAGAAGTGATGCCCGATATATCTTTGTGGCTCTCGACGTAGAAAATGAACTCGAATAATGTTTTCATGAAATAATATTCAAGTCA
Source organism: Hyalella azteca (assembly GCF_000764305.2). NCBI lineage: Eukaryota > Metazoa > Arthropoda > Malacostraca > Amphipoda > Hyalellidae > Hyalella > Hyalella azteca. Next base: position 115,514 of record NW_025932021.1, on the reverse strand, counting down.
AATTCGAATTTTAATTTATATGAGATTAAATTTAAAATCTTCGTTCGAAGGGTTGAAATAATATTTTCAGACAATGTCAAACAATAATAATATTGGAAACGATTTTCTTTCTCTATAGCATGCCAGGCACAAGTGTAGGAGCCAAAATGCCCGACGGCATCTCCCTCCAAGACATGATGAAAGCAACGTCACTGCCGACGGCAAATGGCGACTGTAGCGGTGAAGTCGCTGAAGAAGCGCCCTCCGTGTCCTGCAAGGAGTGCGGCAACACCTCTAAGTCCGCCCGGGCCTGCGGCGGCTGTTGGCAGGTTGGCAGTAGCTAGGCTAGATATTAAAAATAAGGCTAGATATTAAAAATATGGCTATTATTATCAATTTAAAGCCCTTGTTGGGATTCTCTTCTTGAGTTCATTGTTTTGGAGAGACTTTAGTTGCGTTAAGTTCAAAATGTGTAACTTAGCTACTCGAATTTAAATCTTTTTACTTTCAATTTCGATTGTTTCATTCATGAATAGACGGACGCAAAAACGCTCGTTCTACCGGCAGGTTTGGTACTGCTCAAAAGCTCACCAGGTGGCAGCATGGGGCAAACATCAGAGGGATTGCAAGCCCTGGAAGATCAACAAGTGTCCCGAGCTCGGGCGGTACTTTTTGGCAACGCGAGACATTGCACCAGGAGAACTGCTTCTTTCAGACAGCCCTCTTTTGATCGGACCAAAGCAGATCACAGAGCCGGTTTGTCTGGCTTGCTACCGACCCGTGGATGGTCAGTACCGCTGCAAAAAATGTGGCTTCCCAATGTGCGATGCAGATTGTCAGCAGGCTGAAGCCCATGAGCCGGAGTGTGAAGCCGTGAGCGAGTCTGGTATGCCTGTGAAGGTTTCCTTGTTTGGACAGAATAACTCTCTGTATGAATGCATAATGCCATTGAGACTTCTGAGCTTGAGGGACAACCAGACGAGTCTCTGGAGACGCTTGATGACTCTTGAAAGCCACGATGAAAGGAGGTCACGCACGGAAAACGCCGCAATTACTCAACGCACCGTTGTAGACATCATCAGAGAGCGTCTCAAAATTGACAGATACGATGAAGACCTCATAAAAAAAGTGCTGGGCATTATTGACACAAATGCATTCGAAATTCGTCTACCAGATTCCTCAATCCAAGGAGTTTACTCTCAAGGTTCGATGTTGGAACATTCGTGTATTCCGAACACACACAGAACTTTCGATGCCGACTTAAATCTCGTGGTCCGCGCCGCTGTTCCCATCCGGAGAGGCAGTCACTTGACCTCATGTTATACTGAGGTGCTCGCCACGACAGCCGTCAGACAAGAACATCTGCTTACTTCCAAATTCTTTACGTGCCACTGCCCCCGATGTGTCGACCCTACAGAACTCGGTACTTATGCGTCTGCTTTGATGTGTCCCAACTGCCCTAAGACCAGCAAAGCGACGAAAACCTCAGCTGCAGCTGCTGCTGCTAAAAGCAAACTGGCTCCACCTACTTCAGTGGTCATCCCCACAGATCCACTGTCTCCATCCTCTGACTGGAAATGCATCACTTGCTCCACGCCCGTTGATCCTGATTATTTAGTTCGGATGACCTCAGTCATGACGGAGGAAGCAGAAGAGCTTGAGTCAACTAATCCCACCATTAGATCTTGCGAGCAGTTTCTTGAAAAATGGGCTCCAACTTTCTACACGAATCACGCATGCTTACTAAATGTAAGACCGTATACTAAATGTATTGCAAAAGTTTAATTTTTATTGTTACTCAAAGTAAAAGTTTGGTTTGAATGTCGATGCTTTGTTCAATATTGATTTAGATGTGAATTCATGTGTGACCTTATCATGAGCAATACTGCAATACATAAAAGTGACGCATTTTTGTATTAGTGAGGAAAATTAGCTAAGAACCTTAACTGAACTCCCATAATCCGTAACACTTTTGGTGTTTTTTATGATCAGATTAAGTACGCATTGATCCACTTGTACGGCTCGGAGGAAGGCTACGAGCTGGCATCGCTTGCTCCAATGCAGCTGCTGAGGAAAGAAGCCCTCTGCAGGCAGGTTCTTGCCGTCGCTGACTGCCTCGTGCCTGGTGAGTATTTCTACACCTAATTCAGTATTAATAGTTTAGATTGGAATTTTTCAGGGCAGGAATACTCGTTAGTTTGAAAGCTGAATACCTAATTATTTCAACGATGGCATTATCTATATTAACCGCTTTGCTCGGCAAGCAGCTCAAAGCGCGCCAAGCTTCACTCAGAAAAACTGACAAGGCGGCATCAAGTCGCGTAATGGTAAAAAAATTGGGTAAAGAGCCGACGTGATATATATACCTTGATGAGAATTGACAAGAAGTTTCACAGTAGCGGCTCAACTTCCGAGCAAACATCTCACTCATGACGCGAGCAATGCAGCGCCATGTTCTGGCCTTGGAGAAGTTAGTGCGATAGCCTCATCAATATGGAAACTGGTATTTTTCAGGAAGTCATCAGTGCAGTACATGCAGGGATTTAAATTTCAGTCTAACTTAAAACACAGGATAAAAATACTAAAATTAATTTCAAGCCAATATTCAACGTAAAGTGTAAAATTAAATCTATTCCGCGTAATTGAGACTCGAGTTAAAGCACTACACTTATCGGCACTGACATGCCTTTCTGCTCAAATGTGTTGCTTCGGGTGATACTCGTAAAGTTCCTGTAATATCCGTTCATTTTTTACATGTACTCCATATTCGTATAATTACTACTCAATTGTCAACATTTTGCTTCTCTTCTGTGTCAGTGGCGTAGTTTCCAATTCAGTCAACGAAACTACTCTGATAAATTACGCATCTGGCGCTCAATGGCCCGATCAATCGCGGATCAGAAGCAAAAAATGTTACTACGTTATAGAATAGATCACATAATTAGCAAAAAGCAGTTGGTTCTGCGCGGTTTAGCTTTCAACTCTGTTCAATAATTTTTCCAGCAACATTTTTGACCAACCATTAATTCACAAATAATTATTCAAGTACTGAAGTACTGGTAATTATGACACCGTAAAATTATCAAGCCTCGGATGCTGAAGAAGTGCGTCTTTGGGTGTTAACTAACTTCTCCCTTCGACTCTTGTGGTTGCTGCTCCGATTACATGCATGACATAAAATTGTCTGCAAATCGCTGTCGAAATTACTACGAGAAATTCCACGATGGATTGTTCGCTCCAGAGCCTCTGTGGAAAAAAATTATACTATTTTTATATTAAAAATTATTTCGCTAGATATATATTTTTCTACTGGTCTCCATATATATTCCATAGGTAATTTGGTTCTGTGCAATAACACAATATTTCCATAGACATTGCAGTCAATTTACTTTAGTTTAACAGTGAGCATAAATGGGAGGATTCTATATTTCCATTGTTCTAGTAGATAACACTTACCAAAGAGTACATCGTATATCTTATGGCTTCTCATGCATATCTTTGAATTCGGCAGTAGAGGATCATGTTCCGAAATACTGAATTTCGTAAGAAGCGAGCGAGCCACAAGCTTTCTTATCATGGCCTTCAAGGTTGCAGTCGATGTCGAAAATTCTTCTCCTCGAAGTCTTTCAATCTGAAACGACGAAAAAAAATATTTGATTTAACGATTAGACAATACCTATGCACTAATGCGAAAATAAGGTTTCACTGTGAGGTTAGATTGCTACAAGGTGACACGTAAATAGTTGGTAATAGCACGCAGAATTGCCCAAGTACTGAGTAGAGCTAATGAACTTATATAATAATTAGTGCAAATTGTGAATGAATTACTCACAATATTATGCGCTTCTAATAGCTGGTCTAGCTCATCAAGCGTCGAGGCTGGATCGAATGATCGCACGGACGAATGCAGGCCTCCGATGTTATTATGCACCAAAGGATTCTTCACCAGCAAATTAGTGCTTGCTGTGATGCTGATAATTCTTTCCAAGTTTCTTCTGATGATTTTCTGGTTAGATTCCAGGACGTCGAGGCGCTGTAAAATTGTGCGGCTCATTTCTGGACCTGAAGTTTGAGCCGCGGAATCATTTTCGACGGCTGCTCTTGTGTTGTCCGGGGAAAAAATGCAAACAGTGATGAATAGTTATTCAATCAGAATTGTAATATTTCACGGAGAATTTTGTCAATACAGCCTAAACTGAAATGAATTTATAATGATCAGGAAAATATTGAAACGCAAAATTGCGAGCAAGATTAAACATTCTAACTAATATACCGTAGTAGATATTTAAGGATTAAAATATCAGTGCGTATTGGTTGGATGCAGTTGGCTGCGCTATGGACGTATAAATGTCCTAACTATTTGACATGACTACAATCAGTTTCCCTCGATATCTGTTGAATCTGTTATTCCATGCATGCATCCTTAATTAGTTCGTACGATAGACACATAGAAAACGTCAGTCGGCAGAAGTTTAACTTTCAACAATTCGATTCCCCCAGTTTACTCGTTATAAAACGAGTAAAAGGGAATTTATGAGTGTACTCGCGTAATTAAACTTAAAAAAATACAAAATTTTATCACTATATTACCATTATTTAAAGGATTCATCTTTGAAATCAGCAAAATTCACCAAAAAAATGGCATACTCACGGGAAAATGGCGACATCACCGGAGCAGGTGATCGGCTACTGGAGGGCATTTCTTCCTCCCCTGGGGACAGAGGACGAGTTATCCGTCATATTCCATCCCATCGGAAACACGCTGATTACTAGCTCACTTTGTGGGCAGCTTTTAACGACGAACAATATTATACAAAACTACATGTAGAAATAGGAGAAAATTTATATGTCGGACGTTTTATCGATATGAAAATGAATTTTGGTCAAATGATCAATCACACAAAATCAATGTATGCAACCAAAACGAGTTTGATCATTGCTGAGCACAGGTGCAGTGAAATGAAAGTTGCGTCGAGCGAGAACTTTAGATCATACAAGTATATACTACCAGGGCTGGGCAGCGCTACTTTGAAATGTAGCGAGCGCTACCGCTACATGCTCTAAATGTAACGGGCGCTACCGCTACAATTGCTTAAATGTAGCGTCGCTACCGCTACAATTGCTTAAATGTAGCGCCGCTACCGCTACTGAAAATGTAGCGCGCTACTGCCCACCTCTGGACTAACAACTAACATGTTGACATAAGTAACAGGCTAAGGTTAACAACATTACACTGAAATCTTTCGCACAGTTTTATTCTGTAATTTATATTATATATTTATCATGCTGGTTTTTAAATAATATTTAATATTATAAAGTAAAATCTAAAGGCATTATCTATAAATGTAGCGGTAGCTCTGTAGCGGCAAAACATCGTATCGCTACTTAAATACGTAGCGGGCGATACCGCTACCGCTACAATTGCTTAAATGTAGCGCCACCACCGCTACCGCTACTGAAAATGTAGCGCGCTACTGCCCACCTCTGTATACTACTAATTCATCCAAATCTTCTCCTTACCAATCAGCCTTTCTTTTGGTCTTGTGGGCGAACAATCACTTCTCGGAAGTTCAACTTGCAGGCCAGGTCTAGCGTTCACGTCATCATGCGCTGCAAATGATAGTTTTGATTATAACATACTCAGTGCGGAGTGAGAACCAAAAAATATTCCAATATAATTGGTTTAAATCAAATCGACATGAGCGTTAACAATAGCATCATAACTAAAAAAAACATTATTAAATGCATGCATTGGTAATATGATTGGAGTCGTCAAAACTTCACAATAACAAGAATATATCACAAAACATTCACCATCTCTTCGTACTAATAAAAATTTGCAAAGACTATAGAAACGATGTTAAAAATAAAAAGTGTTGATGTTATCTTTCTCAAAGCAACGAACATACCACTCATACTAACCTATTTTTATACCAGAAAAATTTTTCGAGGCTAATGAAGGTGGTATTTCGGTACTTGAACTGTCGTCTCCACAACTTGATACAATACTGAACTCTGCGCGGAGAAAAAAGGGAATTCTAAGTAAAGTTGTTAAATTAAAATTTGCCCTGACCACTTAACCGGCATATTTCAATCATTCGTACTACTAGAGTGCTTTACTGGCGAATGGCTGAGTTCCACTGAATTTAATTTCAGCTCAAATGATGAATAAGTTTTAGGATAATTTGAAGCAATTTTACGACCCAGGTACTACAATTGTAAAAAAATTCAATTCAATAATCATTACACATTAAGTTTTTCCATAGAAATTTGATGAATATATGCCAGGATATCTAGTAAATAACTGCATAAATGCGAACAAAAATGTATTAAATTAAAATAATATTTTGATTTGCGCATTCAAAAAAGAAATATGAGTAAATAAGCAGGTTCATGCATGACATCAAGAGGCGCTGTAATGCCACGAAATTCAATTCTAAGATATTGCTTGGTAGTACAGAAAGTAGATTTACTGAAATTCGAATACGATCCAAGTAGGTAAATAGTTGAGTGGGTTAGAGGTGGAGATATTACCGTTTTTAACACGACGGGCTGAGAAGTCTTTCTCGTGAGCCTCTTTCTGAGTGATGTGCCGTAAGCACATCTTACGCTCAGCCCGGTAGTAGTCTCCTAAAGAAAATCGTAAAACTATGTAGCGTTCCTAATAACATTTCGACTAGGTAAAGAAAATACAACATTCGGCACTCACTTCTTCCTGTCCAGCAATATCTTCCTTGCAATCAGTCTACACTTCTTCAAAACTAATGAATCAGGATAAAACGACGAAATGATCCACGATTTTATAATGTAAGAGAAATTTTTGGGTAAACTTAAATATTATACCTGAAGCCTCCACAATCTGCTGGACCGGGTAAAGCTGCCAGCTTCGCTGCACCGGCGCGCAAGCCTTAGCTTGCGTCACAACGTCACCTTCATCCGGCCAGTATGTCAGGAGTCGTGAATTTTCTTGCCGCAGCCAAATTCTGGGAACGATTTCCCAATCATTCTTGTTGAAATAAACACCAACAAATGTTTTCCTCCGGTTGAGATTCATGTCTCTTGGAATTAAATGACGAGAGAGAATACTGGGGGAAGCTGTGAATATTTTAGTCTAAAATAGCTGTCAGATAATACATAAACGATTTAACTGCAATGCTAGATGTCAATAGTTTAAGCGGAATCCTCAGAAAATAATATCTAGTGTACAACAACATAATAATTTCAAACGCCCAAAGGCCAAAAACATTGAGCAATGCAGCGAAGCAAAACTCTACACCGTAAACATCTCAACTTAGGTATTTTCGAGCGAGCACAATGTCAATTTCTCCTTAGAGCTCGCGCATTATTCGATATCAATTATATCACACCAGTCAGTAATTTATAAATTAGAGAAGTGATTAGTTCTTAAGATTTGCAAACTGTATTATACAATCGGGCTCGCAAGGATGACGTCACGGCTCCGAATCGCCAGATGCATTGTGGGATCGACGGCCATGTTTGTAGACCGAGCTAGCTTTCGCTACGGTGTTCAATCTAAGTCTCCATTTGAAATTTTTGCTTGAAGATGGGACGCTACTGCGCCGTTATTGGATGTACAAGTCGTTCTCACGACCATTTGAACAGAAAACTTGACAATGGAATGAGTTTCTTTAGTTTACCAGCCGTGAAGGAAGGACAAGGCAGCTTAGTTCTCGACGTTACCATGTTTCATGGTAGGAACTTATTAACAAAAAATGCTCAAAAGTCAAAACCGTCCCTTATTAGCCTTAGGTATCCGTAACCCTGTTGGCTGTTGCCTGTTCAGGCTGTTTGACGGCATCACACTTCACACATAGCCTAACTGCTGCCTAAGATATTGGTTTCATGGATTAAATCTTCAGTAAATAAGGAAATTAAAAATGAACTGCTTCTAGAATATCTCTGGTTTGTCACTAGGCTATGTAGAATTTGAAAATTCTAATGATTATGATTCCACCCTTCACTCCGACTCACTCGTGATCCATTATCCTCACCTTGGCAGCAATGACAGTGTTGTTACAGTTGGCAAGTTTGTGGGTGTATATCTCCTGCACCCATCCATCCACAAATTGTTTGTAAGATTCAAGCGTCTTGAATGCCTTAAATTCTTGCTAGGTGTATTGGCTGACGCCAAACACGAAATAGTTCAGTAAATCACCGTGTGAAATGGGGGGCAGGCTTGCAAAATCTTTACACCACTGCTTTGCCGGCACTTCATATGGATCAACATCGTTAATGTCTAGCAATTTTCTTAAATAACGGTCTCTAGCTGAAGGAAGTAGTTTTTCACAATAGCTTAATCCTTTCTGCTTGGCTCTTTCTTTCTCCATTGTCACCATTCACCAAAACATCCAACCGACTGAAACGAGCAAGAACGAAAGAATGGTCTACAAAGATGGCGGCGGAGCAACGCGGATTACTTGGAAACGCGGGAGCTTGGCGAGCCCGATTGGAAAAAAGTTCAAGGCTGCGGCGATGGAAACCAACGGATGTTCCGGATTGGCCAGCTTCCATGTTCGCTTCGTTCTAAAGACTAAAGCCCTATGTCCTCTTGAATGCCGTTCGGACTCTTCAGTCTTCAGACTCGTAATTACTCGAAATATGATCGTAAAGACGGGAGGTACGCAAGCATAATAGAATTAAAGCTATCTTTTACCCGGGGAGTCAGTCGATATAAAGATTATGACTAAATTTAAGTTCCTAATCAGGCTAATGCACCAACACAATGCAGGAGAAGTGAGAACTAACATTTATTGGACTTTCTGCAAGAGTTCGATTTTATGGCTAATTCCCATAATATTCGCAAGCCAATGCGATTTCCGTGGGTAGCTAGTTGAGAGAGAGTTGCGAGAAACCGATAGAACTATTGATACATTCATATATCGTTTTGATCACCGACAGAGGCGGCTTCCTGCTTCTTTCTGACGTTTTCATGTACCGTTCCTACTGAACAATGCGCAACAGAATTGCTCTAGCCCTAGTTACACGAGGCGGTTAAACGGCGCCAACTGCCTCAGAAACGCAGTGAATTCGAACATGACTGTTTGTATGGACATCAACATGGAAACCTGCTAAAGTTCATACATTTTTGAGTACAAAGTTCCTCTTGTCCTAGACGAGCAATCATAAATTAATTAATCAGAAATACCTTTCTTGCAGAGTATATCTTTAAGTAAAAATTAACTTCAACACTGTCTAAACTAAAAATATTAGGAATAAATGAGCATGATTTAATCTTGACACAGTCCAATTATCTCTACCGTTGGTCCAGTAACTATAGTTTCTCCTCGAACGTCTTACTGTTTAATTTTCAGCCTCAGCCATGCATTCCGGCTTCGCTCGTCCCCCAGTAATGCAGTCCGAGGCTATGCTCTGTCCCTATTTAGTTTCATCTCGTACTAATCAGGTGTATAGTACACACGACACACAGATAAGTCAAAATAAACACACAATCAATAAACCACGTATTTCTTGTTCAAAACGACTACAATTCACTGACGGTAAATGTGTATCTTAAGAATTAAAAACAGCAGGGCAATGGACACACATTTCGTCACCACCATGGCTAGTCTCACTGTGTTGTGCTCCGTGAGTCGTGACGACGGTGATGGTGATACCACGTGGTTTTCTACACTGCCTGGAGCGCCGCCTATGACGTATTGATATTGTTATCTCTAACTGCAACACGTTTCTCACTCACTTGGTGGATATTTTCTTCAAAGAAATCATTCGCCTTCGATGTGGACTGACAGGAATCTGTATATCTATACCTATATAAGCTGTAAAAAATGAGTATGTATTTACTGTAATTCCGTGATTTTCCTCTAAAATACATACACTATAAATTAGATTCTTACAGATCTTGAAGTCACTAGTATAATTAACATTTGACATCTTCTTGATATATATGGTTCTATGATCTCCGCATTTTCGTTGTTCGTTGCACTCGACTACTGCATCTTCAGTCGATAGTTCTCCGCCATTCGACCACCGCTGCGACTGGTCATTGATTGTTTCCAAATTCCAGTGTGAGTCAGCAGACAGAGCGGCAACTGATGGCCCGGGAAAACGTTAAGCTCGGTATAGAAATTTTCAACTTCGTTGGATCTCAATGGAGTAGATTATTATAATTTTAGTTTTACATGTGTATCATCATTTCTTGCGCCATTTTCATACCCGTTAAAATACCATTTAGACTAGAGCTTCCATTCGTTTTTCCAAAATTTAAACATATTAATGAGTGCTAAACAATTTTTTCATACAATTTTATAGTCAAAACTTAAATTATTTCACATGCATTAAAATGGTCTTCAACTCTGTATCCGAGGCACATTTTATGGTTTCAAATTTACATATCAGCTGCAGCGCCTGCTGGTATTTCAGATGCTCGAAGAAACTAAGGTTACTAAGCCAACCAACCTCAGATCTGCGTTCAGGTTGCCTGCTCTGACCTGCCGGTGTGCGGCTCCACTCACGAAATTTGGCCCTGCTACCGGCTGCCTTCTGTTAGCTTTCAGTTCAATATTTCAGGGCAAAATACAAGACAACGCATCGATATATTTTAGCGATTTTTCTTCAATTTGTGTAAATACAAATGAATTCGATTCGAATTACGTAAACGCGCAGAGAAAAACTGTTTATTAAAAAAAAAACAATTGAAATACGCACGAGAATGAGCGCAAGTTCTAGATGATAGCGGCATGACAGTTCTATGATGATCGCACTACCAACTCTGACAGTTACATTTCTGGCACTCGTCTTACTGACCGCGTTTCCTAATTCCTTTGACAGTGAACCAATTATTCTGGTTTACTCGCATACTACGGCAATGGAGATTACCTCACATGCTACTGGAGCATCTTTTTCGGTTACCCTACTCCGATTCTGCTCCACAATTCATATTTGATCACGGAAGTTGTGTTTAAATCATGGTATTAGATTTAGCGAACGGTGTTAAAATAATATATTTCACACGATGTGGAGATTTTAGGTTTTGCCGTTCACTTAATGTCAGTCGAGGGATAAGATTCAGAATATCGATAATTTCGATAGAAATCGAAAGTACGGCGCTCCTCATAGACGGCTTTCTTCAAGATGCTAGTTAGGCGAGAGCAAGCAAGGGGTCATAATATTAGCGTGTTGGTGCCTGTCTTCCCAGCAGCTGTGAGCATTTATTCTTGGAGGTGCGCAGTGCGCGGCCCACGCTGTGTCGTGAGCTGGGATGCGGTGCGACTTACAGGCTATTTTGGCTCCGACCTGCTAAAGGCTGCTTTACTTGTACGCGCCGACCCCACTCTAGCCTCATAAAACGCATCAATACTCTGTGGGATTTTGTTTAATTACATTTAGGAATTGGTAAAGCCAAACAGTTTTGCAGCTTCAGGATCGTCATACTTGCGAAAAGTGCAATTGAACATGCTGTGTTTAGCTCAGAAGATTTTTGGATGCCGATATTATTGATTAATTAAGACTCCAAACTGTGTAATACTAATATCCAAAAATTGAAGGAAAATTTTCACTGGAAATGAATGATATATATATATATAGCTTAGATTTTATTATTTAAGTGAAATTCAGTAAGAACGTGAAATGTATTTGTTATGGCATGTGATTTGAATTTGCCCGATTTCATCACGGCTCTCGTTTATTAAGTGTAAAATTCATCAACTCGCAATTTTTTGCGTATCTATGCTCTATGCAAGTCATCAAGAAGTTGCAATTGTAGCTTGTGAACTAATTTTTTTTTTCATCAGGTGTGTCTCGCCTCCGCGGCTCAGTGCTCTACGAACTCTACCAGTCGATCTTCTACAAGACTATCTCAATGTTCCAGAGCAACGTCATTCCTAACGAAATTGCCAAGAAGCTCGCAAAGGTAACCTCATCATTTGGACAGTTTACCATTTGTTATCTTTAACATGTAGTAGCTTCATCTTACCTCGCCTCGTGTTATGGATTGTCACGATTGAGCTACAACTGCTTGACGTCACAATTTATAGATTGTGCCGGTTTAGCTGGTAGCAATGGATGGAACGATGTGAAACTTCCACATCTCTTATACTTTCCAGTATGGGTTTTAATTGCCATTGTACTTACACTTAGTCACGATTGCTTGACAACTGTTTGATGTCAGCCAGAGGTGGGCAGTAGCGCGCTACATGTAGCGGCCGCTACATTTCCAGTAGCGGTAGCGGCGCTACATTTAAGCAATTGTAGCGGTAGCGGCCGCGGCCGCTACATTTAAGCACTTGCAGCGGTAGCGGTAGCGGCGCTACATTTAAGCAATTGTAGCGGTAGCGGTAGCACCCGCTACATTTAGAGCATGTAGCGGTAGCGGCCGCTACATTTCAAAGTAGCGCTACCCAGCTCTGGACGACACATATTATAGATTGTGCCAGTTTAGCTGGTAGCACTGGATAAAACGATGTTAAACTTACCCATCGCGCACTTATATTTTCCAGTATGGGTTTTAATTGCCCTTGTACTTACACTGTTTTTGTTCCGCCAGGAGGGGTACGACGCGCTGGTGGAGTGCGCGCGGGTGCTGAGCTACGAGCCGGAGGTGCAGCCAGAGGGACAGCTCGGCATCGAGGCGAAGGATGAAATCAAACAAATGATAAAATGGATGAAGGAGGAAGGCTGGAAGACAGCATAATACTTCAGGATATATTTTTAGAAATTTGCTTTCAAAATTTATCATGATTTCGTTAATGAGATGTGAGAAAACATTAGAAATTGTCAATTATCCATCAATTTCGTAAAAAGTTCTGATAAATAAAATATTTAATTGAATAGCGTAAATATAAATGAATAGGATGTTTTGCGTTAAGAAGGCTCGTCAATATGCATGTATAGTAGCATAGATAGATATCTTGAGTTAATTATTGCTATAATTTGCGAGGAAACGTGTGGACTATACACAACCGTTTCTTATTATATTCTTATATGTTGTAAGTATACGCAATCAACGCTCAATGACAGACTAATGCGTTTTTTATATATTTTGTTCGTCAATTTTGTTACCTGGACGCCCCTCACCCGTATTTTGAAAATTTTCATCAATAATTTTCGAAAAATTCCAACAATCGATCCTTTATGTACAATTCACATTTGTCCACTCGTCGGACTATTGTAATTAAATTTTTGAAGTACGGAGTTTATGTAATGAAATTTTTAGTAAAATTTTGGGATGAAAATCTTTCTGATCAATAAATTGTTATGATTAATAATTGTGATGCTACTGGCATGCAAATTTGATATGTATTTTTATGAAAGAATAGATAATGTTGACGTTGTGCATTCAGATTAGGAAAGTGAATTAGTCTTAAGGTTTCTGATAATTTATATACCACGAGTCCTTCGGATTTTTTTTCCCGATGAATTCTATTGAATTATTTGCGTTAAAAAAGTTATTTCTTGGGTAGAATAATTTTTCGTTAAATTAATGCGTTTTTCGCGTTAGAAACTCAACCTTTTCATGTTTTAAACTGGACAATATCAGCTTTTTTAAGTCTACGATCGAACGGCCTTACTCAAGGGCTTCTTATCTACACATAATCTATCTATATAATCTTATAATCTATCTATAGCTTCTTGAATAGCGGGAAAACTTGATGTTAGCTTTTAGATTCACCTACGAGGTGTATTCAGTTATTATTTTATAATCTTAATCGATTATTGAAAAGCAGATATACTTCGTGTAAGCTTTCAAATTCTTGTTCGAGGTTAATCCATTTATATCATTTATAATCATTGAAGCACATTGCCTAGCAATGATAATTTAAAGGAGCTTTAGGTTCTCATTCAAGTTACATTCATTTACTCAATTTGAAATCGTCATTGAAGCTCATTGCATAGCAAGAATATTTTAAACTAGCCTTAGATACTCATTCGAATTACATTCATTTATTCTATTTGAAATCATCATTGAAGCTCATCGAGTAAGAAGGATACGCTTAGCTAGTACTTTAAGTTTCCTTTGAGCTATGCACATCCATGTATTGTAGTCAGAGCTGATCGACGAGGAGGATGAATTTATCAATATTGCATTATATTCGTTAAGCCATGTACTTCTATACAATTATATAATGCTCAGAAATTGACAGTTTTACGATTATGTAATAAAGCTTTTTTTAATCGCGGGAATAAACATTAGTAGAACACTTTTTTGGTTAAGATTTTTGCCAACTGTGACTGTAGATCTTATTTTAGTTTCTTTCTATGTTAGAAATAGCCGCTTTTTATAGTTTTGTTAAATTTGTATCAATGTCTTTTTTTTCGGCATTCTATGATCTGTAAATGTAGTCATATCCTGTACTTAGAATATTTTTTGCAACCATCATGCAGCTGCGGTGCGTTTGTCAAGATGAGTTGTAGTAGCTCGCAAAAAAAAAAATAAATAAAAATGCATGCAAGATTTTGACCGTTAACTGCATATTTTTTATTTTCCCTTCAGCTGTGCTAGGGGAAAATTCAGTCCAGCTTACACTTGTGATTCAGACGTAGTGATTTAACGAATTATTTTATCATACCATGCATATCTTTCATGCAGCTCATACAGGGAAACGTAGTTCGTTGGTTGGATAGTTACCTATATATGATCGAATCCCTTGTTCAGAAGCTTCACACGCGTGCGACAGAACGCTTCTGCAGGACGCAGAATAAATTGTCCCAAAAAATTGGGCGCAGAAGTGTAATTAACACTTTTGTTGCCTTCGGTTCTACCTGCAGCTGAAGACTTTTTTACTATCATCGATTAACTCATTGTTTTCAATGTCCGGTAAACATAGGTATAAATCTACCAAAATATTCACAGCTGTGGCCATCTGAGTCACGTTTCCGACGGTTCGCCTGCGACTCTTCACACCTTCGCATCTTTAGCACTTCAACAAAAGAACTCTTAGCTGCCGAGAACGACTTTTCGTCTTTAAGGCTTGAAAAGGCGAGGTCGTAAATTAGAAGTCTAGGAAATTGTTGGCGTGAAGTGGTGAAAATATTTTTCGTTCGTTGGCCTTCCGGTGAAATATTTTGGTGAGTCACATTGCTGCCCTTGAATATAGAAGAGTGAATTAAGATGGCCGCGTTCGGTTACTTCAATAAAGACGAAAGAATGCAATGAGAGAAATTATTTTTTCCAAAACAGGAGATTCTTCTTTATGCTCGTACTTTTATAATAACGAATACGTAGCGGAATGTATTGAAAAATAAAATGCAGTTTCAAAAATTGGTTAGGGCTAAGGGAATGCCTTGATAAAAGGCAGAACTGATGAAGTAAAAAAAGTGAAATAAAGTATCAGTTTGCGCCCAATGTCTCATATCTTAATACTTTTCACCAACTTTTAATACATAATCATTTTCTTCAGTCAGAAATAAAGGTCATTTTCCCAAATAGCTGCAATTTAACACACCTAAAACTGGTTTCAAAGATACCACACGTTAAAGCACATTAGGATAAATATGGTGCTGCTGCACACAAAGGATCAACTTCATACAAATAAAAAGCAGATTTTATAGAGCCAGCATTGATATTTGTAACGTAGTATAAAATTCAGTAAAACCAGGCTTTTAAAATTAAATGACAGGAGTGTCTGATTGGACATGGATAAAGTCCATCGCACTTGATATGAATTTAAATGCAAGCACTCCACTGTGGTAACTTTTTAATAAGATATCCTGAATATACCTCAGGCAGAGCCCGATATAGAGCTGCATCCTCTACCCACCGCCTCCTCAACCCCCCGCGGGGCTATAGAAGACCCCAGTGAGATGGTCAACGTACAGTGCGTCGTCTGACGCTCGAGCATCGAACAAGTAAGCTCGTCTGCCTCCTCACTCACCGCAGCCTGAAACAGGTGAGTCGCACATGGTGATCTAGAGATGAATACTCATTCTGCGCAAACGGTTTTTGTTCTCGTGTGATCATTTACTGTAAAGTTTCTTTTAGACAGAATAATTTTATCGTAAATTTCAGTCCACTGCATGCACAACATGTTTGTTTTGAATGAATATAGTTTTCTCTGTATAAAGGTTGACCAGATCTGCATGATCGCATTTCTGACTTACCTTTTTTTGTGGATTGTTGTTACTGGAGTTTACCAATAAGATGTAGCTACATTAATTATCTCAAATCGACGTGTGCGTGGAAAATAATCATTAATAAAACATTCATACAATTTGTTTATCACAGCTCCATGCTGTAAGCCCTCGGTAGTTTAATGCTGACTTCTCTGATGAATCTTTTATATCTCCGCGGCCCCTTATAAATATATATACATAGAAACAATTATTAAACAATTTTAATGCGACAGTTTGGCGTTGATTATAAAATAACACATTAAAAGGTTAACTTTCTAACTCAAAAATATTTCTTTGCCCACAGAATAGGCAATAGATGAACAAATCAACTAGCTATCATTTAATTTGAAGACATTCACGCAAGTCTTGATCCCGAATTGGTCAGTACACATCATCAAGTATTTAGAGTCAATATAATAATGGTAATAGAATCAACAATAACAATAAGATTACTCAGCTGCAATTGATAAGCAAGTGTTGTCAATGGTAAAGAAGGAATTATTCAATATTATCCAATATATTAATATTCAATATTATTACGCTCCAATTGATGTTATTCAATAAAACTACCCATGTAGTTTTTAATATCATGAGCGACTTTCCGGCTATTGCGTCCGGGCGTTTAATTCTCGTTTTACCAAATAACTTATTCGTTAAAATCCAATTTGCTCCCTAGCACAAAACAATGACGAAGGCTTGGTATCAAGTTTGGGGCATTAAGCACATGCAGTCACCCGGGCGTTGATAGCGACGCTCCTATCACCGGTTTGGGTGGTTTGCAGCTTTCGGCGCCGAGTGCAATGGTCTTGAGTTTTTGCTGTGAAAGTCAAGGCCAGGTGTTAGGTAGGGCTTCCAGTCAGAGGTATGTCAAGCCATTACAATGGAGATAACTTGATGGCCATTTCTCCAACGAGTTGATAATCGAGGAATAAATAACATAAAGAAGTATCAGGAACACGAATTAAATAGATTACATTTTGAAAGATAAGATTTGGTTTTTACTGATGCCAGCTAGTATCGAACGGAAAGCTATAGTTGAGCTTCACAGCGGCAGCTTCAATCAAATGGGGAATTTGTGCAATTTGGTGAGCCGAATCCACAATGATTTAAGTTGCAATAATTTACAAGATTTCTTTAATAGTACGTAACAGCTCCTGCCGGATATTATGTATAACAAAGACACAACTTAGCATAATAAGGAACATTTTTCCTGGATTTTATAGTTCATAATAAGTGTTTTACACAAAATTATTATCATTAACGGCATTAATACTTAAAAGAAGAAACGAATGCAAAAATAAGACGATAACTTTCGGTAATAGTCCAACCCAATTAGGGCAAATTAAGTAAAATTACTGCAGCAAAAAATTTAAGTCATTACGAGGAGTCAAAAACGGGAATGGGAAATTTCTTTTTTATTATAATTGTTTTGTTTCGCGAGGAAAAATAGAAATGACTGCGTTAATTAATTATCATCAACGTAGTTAGGTTTTAATTTTATACCTTATATACTTTTGGCCAGACTTATCAAATTTCATCCTTTTTTCGTCCGCGGCAGTAACTCGCTTGCCGGCGACTGCATTAGTTATTCGAGGTTGTCGACCCTAGACCAGTTTGCAGTGTAGGTCTGTTTATATGAGGCTGATCATTGCTCGCATACCTGCTACCTATCCTTCTAACTCGTTCAGGTAACCTTGCCTACCCTTCAGAATAGGACATTCTCGAGACCCCTGGGCAGCTCGGTTTTCTGCGAAACCAGTTCATGTCTAACCGCAGACTTGCTACTGAGTTGCTTTAGTCTAATTATTGTTATTATTTTTGACATTTAATAGTATTTATTAATACTGACCCTTGAGTGAGCGGTTGCTTTCTAGAAACAGGCCTTATAAATATTTTGTAATGAGAGTTCAGAAACGCAGCTGCTGCTACTGAGCTTATGTGTTAATCCTAAGTTATCTAGCGCAATTTTTTTAAGTATTATTCTGTATCATTGTATTATATTGTATTATATTGTAATGTATTGTAATATATTTTATTATATTATAAAGATGCAAGTTGACAGTAGCAGAGACTCTGAATTTGTTATCTTAGTATTTTTTGTGCAGTATTTACGTACGTCCTAACTGGTAAGGAAAGAAGTAACAGAGTAAAATAAATAAGCACGGCACTGTGAACAGCGATAAACTGTGTGAGATTACCACCGGAATTAGCGATGCTGATGCAATGATGCATTAAATATTCATCGTATTTCATACCTTTGCATAAAAATATATCTTTCCGAAATTATTTTCATTATTATTGTCAAGTTTCTGTAGCTGTGCTCTAAATCGACAATTTTTTATTCGTCGGTATGCGTGGCTAGCAATGCTGTGTCTCAGTTATAACATTGGCGGGCACTTTATGATCAAACAAAAGACTAGTCACGTAATCTGAGCGTATATATCTCAGTAATTTTGTGAATTTTAGGCACGTATATACTTGCTATACTCCACTGGTGCTTGCATAATTATTGTGTATATATGTGCTTGTATTGCTCTCAAATAAAGTGCCCGAATAAATTAATAAATGTTTTGCTGTCGCCGGAAAAGTTGGCTAGAACCACAACGTACATCAAATTATTCCACCTTAAAAACCAGACCCCCAATTTAAGCACTGCTTGATGATGTAGTTTACTTTAATTACCGTGTTATTGTACATATGGCGAAAGTTTAACTTATGAAAATTTAATCCTTGTGGGAGCCAGAGTGAAATCATGAGGATAATTAATTCAATATTTGAAATAGATAGAATCGGTATTAATAGTTCCATTTATTTACTATTCAAAATTTCTATTTAATTTACATCACTCAAAGCCACGAAATATCTCTCCCTCAGACTCATAACAAGATGGCGGTGTCGAGAAGGCTCCTGGCAACAGGAGCAGTTCTTGCGGCGGTCGCAACCCTCCTGACGCAGGCGGTGATCTTACCCGAGAGGAAAGCACGCATAGTTTGTTACTTCTCAAACTGGGCCGTGTACAGACCTGGCATTGGTAGCTACAGGATCGAGGACATGCCGGCTGAAATGTGTACCCACATCGTCTATTCCTTCATTGGAGTCTCGAATGTAACGTGGGAAGTGCTGGTCTTGGATGAAGAGGTACCGTACCGTTGTGGCAGGTTCCCTAGACATTTATTCCTTTTTTATAATAGGTACGCCAATAAACCTTTTTTCTTTAAGATCAAGCTCATACTCATATTTTATTCAAAAGCACTATAATTTTTTATTCACGAATAAGTTATTGTTGTTGTGAGTTGAACAACATATAATTACTAAGTTCTGCAAGTTTATTTACTGAGAGACGAACCTGAAGTGATCGACTCAAATATAAAATTCGGTCTAGTAAGATTGTAATCGTCATCAATGATGTTATACTCACCCAACTCCCACGTGTTGCAGAACGACATCGTGAAGAACGGCTTCGCGAACTTCACGGCCGTTGCGAAGTCGAAGGCCGGAGTTTACTCGATGCTCGCCATCGGCGGCTGGGGGGAGGGCGGCAAGAAATATTCGCAGATGGCTCAGGTGCCCCAGCGGCGCACGTCTCTCATCCGCAGCATCGTCAGTAAGTATTATGAGTTATAAGCTGTTATGTAGGTCGTTTCCAAAGATGTAAATTCATCACGCATCCACTTCTTGAAGTTTTCAGTGTTTGAAATGTGAAGTTCCAAAAGATTTTAAGATGGATCACCATTTTGTAAATTTAGCGTAATCTTCAAGGGATTTATGCGTTTACCTTCTTTGCTTCAGAGTTCATGAACACGTACGGCTTTGATGGCTTCGACCTTGACTGGGAGTACCCAGGAGCAACGGACCGAGGCGGCGGGTTCAAAGATAAAGATGCATTCAGGTACACGTGCCACTTTTATAGGACGCGGGCTCAAAGTCTGGGATGTATTCATTTTGGTCCAAAACGTTCAATGTTGATTTCTAATACTGCATGCAATTGATTGTCGCAATGCGATTTTCGTTGTGTCAAGCATCTGAAAAATAAATAAACTCGAATCTAACATCATCGCCTTGTGGATAATCTGGGTTCTGATGGTGGCGCGCGGTGTGGGAGAACAAGGAATTAATGGATGACAATAGTATTGTGTTTGGCGGTTGGTATACAATTTCGGTTATGATTGGGAGTGGGGAGGACTATTGCATGGAGAGCGCTTGAAGGATGAGAGAGAGGAGTAGACTGACACGACAGCATCCAAAAATGACTAAAAACAATATTCTCCTCTGATAAGAGGAGTGTTATTTAAAATTTTTATTTTGAGAGAAGTTTCGCAGCCTAGGTCATCACGCACCAATTTCGATTACCACAGTGGACATTTTTTCTATTTCATTAACTTGCTTAAATGATGCAATCAACAACGAACTTCTTTCACTCGTTTGTCTGAAAGTGACTCAATCGCCTAATAATAACGGTATATTGAACTGTACCTGGACTACTATAAGGTTAATGATCAGCTCATTCTGATCACTTCACGTTTGCTATTTCAGCCCCTCAATTTCTTTATAAGGTGTTTGCTTCTCGCAGGGATTTCGTGAAGGAGTTACGCGAAGCTTTCTACGTCGAGAACAAGGGCTGGGAGATCTCCATGGCCGTACCGGTAGCGAAGTTCCGGCTGCAGGAAGGCTACCACGTACACGACCTTTGTTCGTGAGTACCCTTTGTTCGTGAGTTGATCTCGGAAAATACAAGAAAATTTTCCTCGTTTTATGCATCGGAAAATTTCAGTATAATTCTCCCACAGACAATGCAGTAACTACAGTAACTTTCTAGACACTACTGAATATGGTATTAGTAATCATTTAATGAATGAGTTAAATGCATTGATTTGCAGGATGTTGGATGCTATCCACGTGATGACTTATGATCTACGAGGCAACTGGGTTGGCTTTGCCGACGTTCATTCGCCCCTCTACAAACGGCCCTTCGATCAGTGGGCCTACGAGAAACTCAACGTGGTCTGTATAATTAATTCTAACCCTGGAGAACTATATCCTGGAGATTATATAGCTTGCTTTGAATAAGTTAACTATATAATCAAATGAACATCCTTCTTTTAGAATCGCGTTCGTTACCGAGAAAACTTCACATAAGCCGAGCTCATCTTATTGGTTCATTGTAATTTTTGGATGAAGCGTTCAAGAAGGAGGACGTTCTCAAGGATATGTTGTAACTTTTGATAGATTGACAGTGGGAGATTTAAATTAGACTGCAACCTATTTTCTTTGCATCTTGAATATAGAGGAATTTATTAAATACTCCAAAAAAGTATTCCCACCCTCAAATTAAATTGTAACTACTGTCATCGAACGGCGAAAGATGTAAACGTAAATTAACTGAGTTGTCACAGATGATCGATGCAAAAATATTTCCTCGTGACGTGCGTTATAATGCTGGTGGCGTGCGCAGAAAGACGGTCTGCAGTTGTGGGTAGACGAAGGCTGTCCTAAAGACAAGCTCATCGTCGGGGTGCCGTTCTACGGCCGCAGTTTCACCCTGGGCAGCAAGGACAACACCGACCTGCGCGCGGGCATCAAGAAGTGGGAGGGGGGCGGCAAGCCCGGACCTTACACAGGCGCTAAAGGATTCCTGGCTTACTACGAGGTGCAGTATACGAGTCCTACGTGAATCAATGTAAAATGAAATTTACTAATTTAATAAATGAAATTTGTTCACCTGTGAAACTAAAGGAAGTCATTTATGGAAGGAAATTTGTTCATTTTTAAAATAAAATTCTTCTTTGATAATATTTTGTCCAAAACGTCGGCAAATGATAGTGATTTATAGAATTATTTTCAAATGTCTTGGTTACGCTTTTGGGTATACTAACAAATTTGGAGCATATAATTTAGTAAATTTGCATCGAGTTCCTACATTTTATAGAAATTTGAAATGAGAGCAACGAAGCAGCTTAATTTACTACTTGAGTTCCATTTCACTTAGTAAATTAGAACCGTAAACAAATGATAATGAAAGTTGCATGAAAATTTAACTACATTCAACCTATAAAATTCATTAAAAATGAACTCGTGGCTTGTTCTGGGAACATGATATATCGACACGAATTCAACTATCATGATCAATGCAGGCGCAGTAATAAATACTCATTAATCTCTATGACCTACATGAAAGTTTCACGAGAGACTGAATTCCCAATACTCGCTTATTCTTCATTTATTCCTTATTTATTCCCTGGGTTAGATCTGCCCCCTAGTGAGCGACGCCAACTCTGGCTGGACCAAGAAATTCGACGACGTTGGAAAATGCCCCTACGCCTATGCAGGTGAAATGTTAAAAAATATTTGTTTCCGACAGTATATTAGTTAAGCTAACAATTCACGGGAATTTCAAAATTAAATTATGAGCATTATGAGATTAAAATGTTAACATTGTTTCAGTCGTGCATTAAACACGAAAAAGAAAAAGTATCAGTAAGCTAACGCTTTTCTTCACTTTCATCGCCAATGCAATCCAACTCATACTAATTTTGACTCACTACAAAATCAAATTGTTAAATAAATAAAT
This sequence comes from Hyalella azteca, assembly GCF_000764305.2. Classification (NCBI taxonomy): domain Eukaryota; kingdom Metazoa; phylum Arthropoda; class Malacostraca; order Amphipoda; family Hyalellidae; genus Hyalella; species Hyalella azteca. The sequence continues at coordinate 92,878 of NW_025932021.1, read as the reverse complement.
AAGAACCTGACAAAATTCTTCTCAATGATCTTCCAAGCACGAAGGCGCTTATGGCTGTCACACTTAGAAATGATTTATATAAGACGTTTGAATTTCGACAGGTGACCAGTGGGTTGGCTACGAAGACGTCGAGAGTTTGCAGATTAAGATGGACTTCATCAGGGCTCAGGGATATGGCGGCGCCATGACTTGGGCGATCGACATGGACGACTTCCAAGGCACCTGCGGCCCCGTCAACCCTCTCATGACGGTCCTCTACAACTCCATGAAGAACTACGTCGTGCCGGTGCCCCCTGCCCAGCCTCCTAAACCCAGTGTAAGATTATTCTTGGTGGGATTATTATTGGTTTTGTTCTTCTGACACTAAGATGAATATCCAACGCAGAGCTCATAGGAATATTTTGATTGTAAGGATGACGATTGCACTGTTAGTGTTACATATTTGTGGTATTTACAGGTAAAGTAAATATCTTCAATCATAAAGTAACCAATAAATTCACTCATTACCATATCCTTTCATGATGTGTTAACAGAAGCCTTGGGAAACTCCGTGGGAAGGTCCAACTCGGCCATCTTCGTCTGGCGGCTCAGCACCAACTCAAGCTCCTGTGCCCACGCCATCACGCACCACTCCTGCCGCCACGACGCCCTCCTCGGCTGCCCCTGTCTCCGTCCTAGCTACCACGCCTGATCACGGCCCTACGCAGGCTCCTGAATCTTCACCTCCTGGTGTCGGCCAACAAAAAATGGACTGCACTCAGCAGCAATATTTCCCTCACGATCAGTGCGATAAGGTAATGGCTAAATCGAAAGTTCGGCCACTTCAGGAAGTAATAGATATCATGTATAGTAGATATTTTGCTTCTCAATAATTAACTATCCATGTTGCAATACTCAAATTGGCCTACAAATTTCAATTATTCACTAGATCTCCTCAGGTAAACGGTTAGCAAAGTCAGAGAGTATCATACTCGCAAAAACTGATTTCAAGTGCAGTGTTCACGACGAAGACATGTTCCTTAAGTGTATTTAGAATCCAATGTTGAATTAATAGGTTCAACTTGCCCAAAAAGTTTATTGTTCATGCTACTCTTTTGTTGGTTATCTCTCGTATTTTAAGGACACAGTATGAGTCAAAAATCAACAGTGAAGTATATTGTTCTAGTACTACTGGTGCGTGCACGGAGATCCTGTGGTGCAGTCATGCAAGCCAGGCACCTACTGGGACCCTGAGAAGAGCATATGCAATTGGCCCTCTCAGATCCGCATCACGTCGTGCACGGCACAGGAAGGCTGAACTGCGACGCTTCGTGGTCTTCAAACATTGAATGGAACTCGTCCCCTTCCATTCATCTTCCCAATAAATGAAATACACTATTTTCAAACTCATTTAATATCTTTGATAACTATTTAGCTATCATAAACCACGCCAATTTATGATACCACGGCTGGCTCTTTAGACCATGACAAAGAAAATTCCTGTGCAAAAAAGGAGCATTAACATTTTTTAATAAAAAATCGAAATCTAACAAGTTCGCTGGCAGGCGACAATTAGTTTGAGGTTACAGCAAGCATTAAATTCATACATACCACGAATCCATAGTAGTAAATGAACCACACCGAGCCACGACCTGCCAGTCGCGAGGTCTTGGGAGGAAATAATTTGACTGAGTTTCGGAGAATCACAAAAATAATAGTGCATAACAAGCACCTTATAAAGTATATTAACATTTACAAGTGCACCTGTATATTCCTGTCGAGTTTCAATAGTCTTTTGTCCAACAGTTATTTATGGACGCCTCATTTTCCCCTTTTCAAAGTTTAAGAAGCGGTAAAAACGGTACCAATTATTACTTCACACAAGAAAGTCAACATCAGCTAAAGCTTTAGCAGCCACAGGTTCCTCATATTGAAAAAAAATAGCAATCAACTAATATTATTGAACTCTTTTACAATTAAAAATTGAAGTAATAAATTTAATCTCATTAGTTTCTTCACTGCCCACTAACAATTTTCGCAATTATTCATTGCAAAGCACAACGATTCGATTCATCGCGTCGCTCGGTGTTGCCCACAGAGACTGGCAAACTGTGCCCAGCGACAACAAAACTCGCATGATTGCAGAGCTTATCCGAAGAAATAGCCCGTGAACGACACTTTTTCTCGAAATGTGACCTTAGTTAAATTAAGTTAAACGATTTGGTCTCCTCCGAATGAAGTGCGGAAGGCGATTCATGTACCGGTGTCAATATTGATTCTGTCATCGTATTGTTCTATTGGAGATGCTAATCATTTTGCGAGATTGAAAAGATTGAAAGTGTTCGCTATGAAATTGGGAATTCTACCATCACTTATACATTATTCTTTAATCTTTACTAATCACGCGTCATGTTGGCCACAGCATAGGGGGACATGGGGTCAATTCCTTCATGGAGTCTGTCTTGGAAGTGAAATTTAAATTGAAAATTTTTAAAACAAATCAATATAAACACTTAAAAATCCATAAATTGGCGTCAGATAAATGTCAGTTAGATTAGCCGCTTCTTTATAATGTACTTAGATTATTGACGTATTGCTGGGTATATTCTTTAGAATTAGCCGCAATTGCTAGGTAGAATTTCTCATCGGACTGTAGTTTTCTAACTTGTAATTCGCTTCGTTTATTGTATGAAACAATAAAGCACTATTCCTATAGTCTTGTATCATTCCGAAAAAAAGGCACTGACTGCTGCAGCCCATGGCTGCAGCCTATCTTCTCCAATAACCTTAGTTGTTGATTAATAGAAAATGAATTTTGATTTGAGCAATGTAAGCGTATATTGAGTACTGAATCTTTTACTTATGGCGACATTGGCGAGCAAAGCGGAAACAAAGCGGCTAAAAAATCCGGGTAACTCTCACACGAGCGTTTTGCGAATAAAAAACGTTTTTGTTAATTGTGAAAATGCGTTTTAATTCAATTAATTCAACTAATTCCGAGCTATGCATCAAAGGGTTTTAAATGAATGCCTTATAAAGTTTGCCTCGTGCGTTGTGCCAAATTTTGGTTCAGAAGTGTCGGAACTCAACATTACCTATTAATTTAAAACTGAAGCAGTCATATCTAACGACATCTCACTCGCGTTAATTCAATAGCTAGTGAACTTCAAATTACGTTTTCAAATTATGCATAATATCTGTAGTTATACTGATTATTCTAAATCATTTGGCCCTTTTAATCTATGCAGGCTTAATTTTTAACGGTTCTTAATTCATAATTTACATACGCGTTTGCAATAATAGAATCACGGTTAGAAGCGATGCCATCCGCCATTTCAGAGTAAACCTTTACAGCGTCGGTTGCGGGAAGTAGTGTGTGCGATCGAATATTCAAATAGAACATGCAATATGGGGGCAGTTGAAGTTAATTTATTCGAGGGGTTTTCTGATGATGAAATCCAACAAAATCTTCCTGCAGCGGTTTCTGAAAGATTACAGGAGCGATGGCTGCGTAAATGTGGTGAATATGACTGTATCAAGAATGAATTCGAAAAATTCAAGATAGAACAAGGTAAGTTGTGAGTATTAATAATTTTTGATTGTATCATGTATGCCGGTTAAAAAACGAGCGAGTGTTTTTTTTAATTGCCATTAAGCTCAAAGATGTGCTGTTTGAATTTCATATCATGTAAATTATGCTAAGGCTGCATTACCATTTTACCAGTAGGTTGACCCAACCCTATTAGGCTATTCAGCTATTGCCTATTGGCCTCTTGAGTAGGCTAGGCTAGTAGCTAGGCTAGCGCCTAGCTACCTAGGCCCTATTGGAGATTATTCTTCTGAATTCTATGTATGTATAGACTAGGTGTACACAATGATTACAATGGTGATGGTATATGTTTTCCTTAAATTTTATGTTCAAATGTTGTAATTTTTATTGGGTTGGCCAACCCCCAACTGGAAATTTAAGGTACCGAACAGAGGTACTCAAATTAGAAAATGTCACGGAATTGCTCAAAAAAGGTTTCGCGCGGATTTGGTTGAAGTTCTTGGCACTTCTCACGGAATTGATAAATAGAATCAAAACGTTGAATAACATCTAAATTTAGAATAAAACAATTGTTCCTTTATAAGTTCGTTGCCTCAATAATAAAATCTAGAAACGTGCATAAATGATAAATAGTTTTACTGTATACGTAGTTTTTGTCGTGCCGTATAGCTGCCGCCTGCCCGGTCACTTCCTGAAACAACGGACAACAAGCACGCAGACGGTGGATCCTCTTCCTACACCTATAATACGGACGTGTAGGGATAAACTGTTTTCAATCTCTATTAATTTCTGCAGGTTTACATTTTTTTAATATTATACAATGCTTTTTACAGAAAAATGTTCTCCACACTAATAATATTAGGACGCGAACATTACAAACGAAGCAATTTACCATTTAAACGCAGTCATTTTTTGGCATCTATTGACAGTATACATGATTTCTTACCAAGTTGAAGATTACTTATTACGACGAAGAAAAAAAAACGCTGATACTTGTTTTCACGTCAAATTTGATTCTCGAGCAATAAGACATGAATTACCCTCATGGTACTGTATTAGATGATGAAAGTTTTCATATTTCGATGATTCATTTATGATCATGACTTTCTTTCCCGCTATGAACTTAGTTCATTTTGTCACTGCAATAAAGGCAGAAAATAAAAAATCACGTAATTCAAAGACAGTTATTGAAAAAGTGAAGTGATTCCGTTATGAAGTGATCCGCCTAAGTGAGCATCATAATAATACGATATTGAAGCAATAGCCTATTTAGTAACCTTCAACCATTCTTACCGCATGTGCTGGTTCTAACAGAAACCGAGCATCCTTATTTCTAAAGAATACTGCAACATAACATCAAGGTGATAAGTTCACATTTTGTCAGGGATGCGCCCTTTCTCCGTCTTAAGACGTTTCACAATAGCTGATGCACCGTAGTTTAAGCGTGTGTAGGGGACAGAGTGCTTAGATTGGTGCAATTTTGCTGCATCCGTAATGAAATCCATTACGCCTAGCGAAGATAGCGGGCAGTGCCAATCTACTTTTTTACGGTTCACTAATACATCATTTGACTGTCCACCATGTTGAATTTGCGCATTCATGACCGAATAAAGACTTTCAACGATCGCCTCACAGCCTCCTTTGGCCAGTGCAATGTCGAAAGCTAGACAGAAAGGCTTTCCGATTTTCGTGTAAATGTAAGACTCGAGGTACCTACATTACTGAAATTAATTTTTTTTCTTTGAAGGTGAGCCTGAGGCTTGACTCATTTAATTTACACGAGAAAGTCTGATCGAACTTCCCCATCTGACAATTGGACTCCGGAGAGAATGCTTCTGGCCTGCTGCCATCATAAGCATCATCAGACTTAAAAATTTCCTTCCTCACTGACGAGGCTTCGGGCGACTCTGACCAAACTATCCACTTGAAGGTTGCCATAGCTTGCTGGAAAACTTCAACGGCATTTTCTTCCCGAAGGTCATCCTATTATCAATGTAGATATTAGAATTTTTTAGAGTAAAATGAACGATAAAGTCGTTCGAGAATTGATTCTTTATACCAATATTGCATTTCCTTATAATTGAGAAGTTAGACGGTTAGACCTGAACTTCTTAGAGTAACTGCGTTTTCTAAACGATGTACACAATATGAAAATAATTAAAGCAAGTATCATGGCATTGTTTATAACTGCAAAATAGTAACTTAAATCTTACTTTAAGATGAGGGATCTTTTTCAAATTATTGAAGAAAGAGACAAAAGCCTTCTGCACCGTTTCGCTGCTTTTTGTTAACAAAGCTTCTTGTAAGGGAGCGCTCCACCTTCCTGCTTGAAGACACATGAGTTTGGAGAGGTCAAAAGCCTCTCCCAGGACTTCGACAGCAGCTGGAACAGACGTTCGAAGTCTTCTTTCCAATTCAATGCGGAGTTTGACGATAAAGTCACTGGCATCTTGCAGGCAATCCCTTGGCTCTCGAACAACCCAAGAAACGGGAGTCGTACTGTTAGTTGCTGATGACGTGCTTGCACCACGAATGCTTTGGAGACAGGTCAAAGTTTAACTCAGGAATGAAGGTGAAATGGAAAAAATTTTACAAGCTGAACATCACCGTTAGGTCTTATGAAGTTTCATCAAACTCGGATTTCATTGCTTACAAACTTTCAGATGTACGTATTGTTAAAGTGCGCGAGTATCATGAATACAGGCATCGTAATATATTACATGCAAGCTTTCAGATGTATACGTAGTGTTGGAGCACATGCATAACATGAATACAGGCCTTATGATATATTCATATATATCATATACAGACTGTCAGATGTGCGTATTAAGTTGAAGTGCGTGAATTTCATGCACACAAACATCGTAATATTTTGCATACAAATTTTCAGATGTACGTAATCGGTTAAAATGCATGAATATCATGCATAAAAACACTGCAATATATTGCACTCCTACATGCTCTTACATGTCAAGGTTAAAATAAAAATATAACATGCAGAAAATTTCCTCAAGAAAGTTTGATTCTAGCTTCTAAGTGGAAAAAACACTGGCGTAATCTGTCAGATTATTTTTGCAAGCTTCAATACATATGATGGTTGCGTTGTCCCGGGGCTGAACATTTTACATCCGCCGCTCGTAATGCGCTGTTGGGGTCCGGGTTTTAGTCAGTACCGCAGTCGTATCTTGTCGGGTCTTGCTAAGTCGCTTGTTGGCAGTCGTCAGAAGTTTATTGTGGAAGAGTCCCATTAGTTGTCGTTGTAAAGTAAAAAAATTGGTCGATAACTTCAGTGAAAGTCGTTGAAATTCCAACGACTATTGCCACTGTATGAGACCTGGCCCTTGCCTAATTTATTTCATACAAGATAACAAATCTATAGCACATATTGGCGATGATATACCTAATTGATATTGTCTGTGATTTTTTAAAAATGTTCATGAAATATTTGAACTTTCTCACAATTTTTAATAAATTTTGACAGATAGGAATTTGATAAAAAGGTTTATGTTTTCTGGACATTTCAGAACATTCTCTATCGATTAGTTTGATAAAAAAATGAACTATTCTGCAACCCTCGTATGTTTGCCTATTGCAGAGTGACTGTACCTATAATCATATTTTATTCACATCATATTTTTATCACATTTTCTTAATTTTCTTGAAAATATTTAGAACTTCTATTCTATTTTCTATTACAATTCTTTTATTTTCTATTACAATGAGAAACTATTTTGTTTCTAATGTTTATTAAAATTGTTACACTGTTACAAAATATCAACTATCAATGTCTGACTGGAAATATAAGTTAAGTGACATGCATAACATAATTCACAATTTTCGTAGAATTACACAGAAACAAAATAGTGGAATTCTAGGATGAGAGGTCCTTCTGGCGGCAGTCTAAACACGTCACAAGGCCCCTTGCCATTGGCCATTGGCACTACAACTGGAAATTTAAGGTACCGAACAGAGGTACTCAAATTAGAAAATGTCACGGAATTGCCCAAAAAAGGATACGCACAGATTTGGTTGAAGTTCTTGGCACTTCTCACGGAATTGATAAATAGAATCAAAACATTGAATAACATCTAAATTTAGAATAAAACAATTGTTCCTTCATAAGTTCATTGCCTCAATAATAAAATCTAGGAACATGCATAAATGATAAATAGTTTTACTGTATATGTAGTTTTCGTCATGCCGTAGCTGTCGCCTGCCCGGTCACTTCCTGAAACGACGGACAACAAGCACGCAGACAGTGGATCCTCTTCCTACACCTATAATATGGACATTTGGGGATAAACTGTTTTCAATCTTTATTAATTTCTGCAGGTTTACATTTTTTTAATATTATACGATGCTTTTTACAGGAAAATATTCTCCACACTAATAATATTAAGACGCAAACATTACAAACGAAGCAATTTACCATTTAAATGCAGTCATTTTTTTGGCATCTATTGATAGTATACATGATTTCTTACCAAGTTGAAGATTACTTATTACGACAAAGAAAAAAACCCTGATACTTGTTTTCACGTCAAATTTGATTCTCGAGCAATAAGACATGAATGACCCTCATGGTACTGTATTAGATGAAAGTTTTCATATTTCGATGATTCATTTATGATCATGACTTTACTTCCCGCTATGAACTTAGTTGATTTTGTCACTGCAATAAAGGCAGAAAATAAAAAATCACGTAATTCAAAGGCAGTCATTGAAAAAGTGTAGTGATTCCGTTATGAAGTGATCCGCCTAAGTGAGCATCATAATAGTACGATCTTGAAGCAATAGCCTATTTAGTAACCTTCAACCATTCTTACTGCATGTGCTGGTTCTAACAGAAACCGATCATCCTTATTTCTAAAGAATACTGCAACATAACATCAAGGTGATAAGTTTACATTTTGTCATAGATGTGCCCTTTCTCCGTCTTAAGACGTTTCACAATAGCTGATGCACCGTAGTTTAAGCATGTGTAGGGGACAGAGTGCTTAGATTGGTGCAATTTTGCTGCATCCGTAATGAAATCCATCACGCTTAGCGAAGATAGCGGGCAGTGCCAATCTACTTTTGTACGGTTCACTAATACATCATTTGACTGTCCACCATGTTGAATTTGCGCATTCATGACCAAATAAAGATTTTCAACGATCGCCTCACAGCCTCCTTTGGCCAGTGCAATGTCAAAAGCTAGACAGAAAGGCTTTCCGATTTTCGTGTAAATGTCGGACTCGAGGTACATTACTGAAATTAATTTTTTTTCTTTGAAGGTGAGCCTGAGGCTTGACTCATTTAATTTACACAAGAAAGTCTGATCGAACTTCCCCATCTGATAATTGGACTCCGGAGAGAATGTTTCTGGCCTGCTGCCATCATAAGCATCATCAGACTTAGAAATTTCCTTCCTCACTGATGAGGCTTTGGGCGACTCTGACCAAACTATCCACTTGAAGGTTGCCATAGTTTGCTGGAAAACTTCAACGGCATTTTCTTCCCGGAGGTCATCCTATAACCAATGTAGATATTAGAATTTTTTAGAGTAAAATGAATGATAAAGTCGTTCGAGAATTGATTCGTTATACCAATATTGCATTTCCTTATAATTGAGAAGTTATACCTGAACTTCTTAGAGTAGCTGCGTTTTCTAAACGATGTACACAATATGAAAATAATTAAAGCAAGTATCATGGCATTGTTCATAACTGCAAAATAGTAACTTAAATCTTACTTCAAGATTTAAGTTACTATTTTTTTCAAATTATTGAAGAAAGAGACAAAAGCCTTCTGTGCCGTTTCGCTGCTTTTTGTTAACAAAGCTCCTTGTAAGGGAGAGCTCCGCCTTCCTGCTTGAAGACACATGAGTTTGGAGAGGTCAAAAGCCTCTCCCAGGACTTCAACAGCAGCTGGAACAGATGTTCGAAGTCTTCTTTCCAATTCAATGCGGAGTTTGACGATAAAGTCACTGGCATCTTGCTGGCAATCTCTTGGCTCTCGAAGAACCCAAGAATCGGGAGTCGTACTGTTAGTTGCTGATGATGTATCGACCAGCCAGCCATTGACAAGAGCAACTCCATTGTACTTTTTATTGTGAACAACTCCATTGATGACACCTGCGGAGATAGGCCACAATCATTTATTTAATTTAAGAGGTCCATTAGGATCAACAGATTGGAGATTATTTTCCATCGATCTTAATATTTCAAGTGTCTTCTTGCTGTTGGTCAATACTTTCCAACAAGGCTGTTGCAGCTCTTGTGAAACAACCATGAGGTCCACAAGTTGTTTCAGAATGTCAGACACAAGGAGTAGGTCGATGACAAAGTCTTGGCCCACCAACATGTATTCGTCTTCTGAGAAAGATTCGTCAGTGTTGTGACACATGCCCCCAAAGTTGTACATTGCCTGCACATAATGGTGGAAACAGCGATGAATGCTTGCAAATGACTGCAAAGTACTGGCTATGAAGCGAGTGGTGCTCAAGTTTTTCGTCACGAGGAATTTTTCATCCATTTGCTCCCCAATATTTCTTGCCGTCGCTTGCATTTTTCCATAACCAAGTTTGGAGTGGAATCTGGCGGCACGGTCACATGATCGTTTCAAGTAAGGTTTGCTGATGAACTTCTTTGCACACAGATCCATAAAATGACTTGGATCCCAGATCACGAAAGAAAAGTCATCGTTGACACCAACTGCAGAAAAAAATGCATTTCTGAACCGCTCGTTCACGTACTGTCCATCTGCAGTCGCACCTGCACAAAATTTTTTGTCCACATTAGGAATTCGTGCCTGTAACTCCTTGAATATTTGAGCAACAAGACTCTCAGTTTGACCTCCAGAAATTTCTCCTTCTCCTTCTTCAATTGAGTACACTTTGGGGGCCCCCCAAAAATAAGCAAGCCTTGAACCCTCGACCATAGCAACTAGCATCACAGCTTGGTTACTCTCTCGTTGGGGAGTCGACTTGTCAAAAGTTAGGAAAAAATGAGGTGGGTGCCCGGTTGATTTCAGGGGAGTGCTCAACTTTTGGTCGAAACGTTGCTTGATTGTTGAACAAATGCTGTCAACTACGCTGTTTAATTGCTTGTGGGAATGTTGCTTATTTCCAATGTCCATACCCAACGCTTCAAAGTTTGCAAGTTTATTTTCATAATGAAGTGCTGCAGACTTTGATTTTATTACTTTGATTGCATAGATGATGAAGTGCCTGTTGATGTTGTTACCGGAGGTTAAATTAGGCTACTGTGTAGCCCAACCTTCATGTCTTTCTTTACCTGTAATCATATTTCTTCAGTTCTTAATCCAACTCAATTTAAATTAAATTCAATATTTTTATCTTTTTCAGTATAGATGACCAAAGTATATAATTTACAGACTTGAAGTAAAGTATCTCTCTTGGAGCATCTCTATTCAGTATCTCAGCCTGGGCGCTCAGTTGCACTGGTGAGTGGCATAGGAATTTATTCCATTTATTCATTGATAATTTAGGTTCAATATTGTCCTTGTTATTATTTTAATTTTATTAATGTTGATCAGCTAATTGTGTGATTTCATTTGCTTATGTTCCCTTGTATTTTACTTTTTTCAAACCTTAAAGATTCCCATATGTTAATAGTTACAGCATGGACAGAAGCTGTTATCCCTTAAGGGAGTTAATGGTTCTTGAATTTCTAAATATTTTGCATCCCATCAGGTTATCAGTCATTCATGATTTGCATTTTTATTCTGTTCTTTCTGTTTGCAGTTAAATCAACTCATCTCCACCTGTCCATGCTCCTTACATCCAATTCACTAGCACATTTTCATTACACATTTCAAATTAAAACAACCATTTCATTTGCAATTTTATTAAGTTGTGTGTTTATTTACTGTCCCATATTTTAATTCCTTTTGCATTAGAACCAGTCTTTCATTTTCCTTCATTCAGAGTAGGGTGGTTGCCAGTTAGTTAAAAGCAGATAACAGGTTTATCTCACTTACGGCTCGAGACATTTTAGACCCGGCAACATTTGGCATCTCCGACGGGATAGTTTCACATTTTATTCATCTCATTTCCTTACATCCAATTAAGTAGCTCACTTTCACTACACTTTACAAATTACAGCAACCATTTAATTTGCAATTTTATTAAGTTATATGTTTTTTACTGTCCCATATTTTAATTCATTATTTATTAAAACCAGTCTTTCATTTTCCTTCATTCAGAATAGGGTTGTTGCTATTTAGTTGAAAGAAGCAGATAACAGGTTTACCTTACCTGCGGTACAAGACATTTTAGACCCGGCAACAATGTGAATTACCCTAGATTCCTTAATCTCATTATGCTCCAACATTTTCAATCCTTTAAAATGGATGGTGGAGTGGTCCGAACCTTCCACGTGCTGCTTTAGGTTTGATTTCCATATGATCCAACGGCGACCAGTTCCACTCCACCAATCATTCTCGTCATCTTTTTTGACCTGCAAACCATACGGGACATGGCGCCTAATGTTGCTTTGGTACGTCCTTCCTTCTACAGAATTAACAAACGTGCTGCACGCGATGCACTTTATGTACAGCCTGCCCTGCAACCTTTGTTCTGTGCAAAATACCTTGCTGACTAAAAGAAGTTCGCGAAGGTTTGTAACTTTATCCCACAATATGGGCCCAGATGAGCATATTTTTCCGGATGAAAATGATACTGCAGGTATCTGACATAATGGTGGCTGCTCGTGCTGACCTCAAATTTCCTTTTTGAGTTCATTAATCTCATTCAGGACCACACCCAGCAGAGTATCTTCACCTACAACGTTCCTTTAAAATGGATGGTGGAGTGGTCCGAACCTTCCACGTGCTGCATCATCTCTCAGAACTTACTCCTTCAAACTCATCACCCACTATCATCTCATCCACAACTGGCGAATCTTGTTGCGCTTCTGTAGAGGTTTCCGTTGTAGCTGCTTCAGCGGCTGAATGCGCTCCCACAAACAACATGCCAGCAGCAGTTGTCTCTTCCTCTAAGACGGTCAAGCTAGAGGCTGCTTTATCCTTTTCTGCACAGAACAGATCTCCACATTTAAACATATGTCAGTGACGAATATCATAGACTAACTGGTAATTGATTTGATCATCAAATTATGTTTTCTTTATGGCATGCAGCGAGAGTAAAACAGGATTCTTTCAAAGTTGGAATATTACTCATTAATAGCGACAAAAATTATAAGAATGAATTTATTTATGATGATAATGCAACGCAATAGAATGTTGCCAACCTGAGCTTGATGCATGTGCTCATCAAGCGGAGTAGAGGAGGTCTGAGTCAAACATTTCGAGGGAGCTGAGAAGGTCTGAGTCAAACGTTTCGAGGGAGCTGAGAAGGTCTGAGTCAAACATTTCGAGGGAGTTGGATCCTGAAATATAATCCCACATACAATAACTTATAATTGCAACTCATAGCGAGTATTAAATACCGGAAAATGGGGTTACTTTGACCGGCGGGGTAACTTTGACCACTTTTCGTTTTTCTAACAAAAACCCCCAAAACTCAAAAACGATTTGACATAGAAAAATTTTGTCAATGGCCATCAAAGGCCTATTCTTTTGCATATGTAACTAGAAGAGTTCTACTACAATGCATGGAGTTATTTGGAGTTATTTTACCAAAAATAAAATTGATTTTACCATCCGGTCAAAGAAACCACAAGAGCTGGGGTAACAAAGACCATCACTTTTTTTTAAATTACATCAAAACTATGAGAGGCAGGAGCCAGCAATTTATGGTGAGTAAAGCTAGAGTATAGACCTGTATTTTGCACATTTCAATTTAAGTTTAACTTATCTAGTTAAAAAATGGCATCATTTTGAAAAAAAAGTGGTCAAAGTTACCCCAGTTTACGGTACCTTGTTTTAATTAATCTCGATGTGCATAATACAAGCAATTCTGAAAAACATGCAACATTTTGAGCGTAATCTACATAAATGAAGATGCTACTCAGCACAAAACTCACAGAGACATGGAACTTAGTTGCGAACTACATGTAATCAACAGAAGCCACTACAAAAGTTCAATTTAATGACAAGTCATGCACAAATAACACATTTTGTACGATATCGTACAAAGGCATGCATCGTCAAAATGTTCCAGTAATTCAGGAATGGGTATGAAGCTTTGCTTACACAAAAAAATGACAATATGCGTGATAGTTTGATTGCCTTACAAATTACGTAATTATGTAAATGTATGACTACAACTGATGCCATTGATTTTGCTCACATTTCAGTATGCTTGGTGTATTCATATCATTGAACAATGGTAAGCTCGTTTTTTCTAAAGAGGTACTCGTATATAGCTATGAATGCGTGCAACCGTTGAGTATTGATGGTCGGGTCGAAAAAAATGTAGGAATCTATTGACCTATCCAAGCTCGCTAATAAAAAGATTTTAAATACGAATCATGAGAAAGAGTCTTGATAATATTTATTCACAGATAACAACTTATGAATATTCAAAATTCGAATCAGTCGCAATTGACTCTGCTTGTCGTAAAAAAATTGACTAATGTATAGTAGTCATATTTGAGAACAAAAACATTGAAACTAATAACTCGGATCCCAAGAATTATGTTAGTTTTTTTAGCGTTCAAATTGTCTGGAACAAGTCTCCTATAGATCATGTACACGAAAGTTGAAGTTTTAAGGTTCATATTTATATCTATATGTTGATTTATAGAAAGAGAAACTGTGTTAGTGTTGATTTCAGCTATTCAGATACACTACGCATTGTTAATTAGAATTTATCATGTATAAAGTACGCCGATGCAATTTTCGCAAACTTGTGTTTTTTACATGCATATACCTTCTGTGTACACATTAGGACTTAGATAACTTACCAATGTGTGTAGACATAATGCAGGTATTGCATTCAATGGGTTGACAGTGATGACGCAACTGTAGGCAACAAGTTAGAAAATTTACAAGTCAATACAAGCTACAGTGAGCCTTCATTGCACATAGAAACAGTACATCTGAAGCATATCACATAAAGCAATGACAGTTACGAAATTCAAGCAAAGAGAACAAAAAACAAAATTAAAAAAAAATTCCTTTCAAGTTTGGCCAAAGATTTACTACTAAAATAGAGGCTGTAAGAAAGAAGCAATAAGCTAAGCATGAATAACGATTGGGTTTCTCACACTCGAGCCGGAGCAACGTCGCTTGGTTGCTAGATTGATTTTACTAGACACCTTCACCTTCCACTGCTGCCATTTCAGAAAAGCATCTCTTGCTTTTACATCTCTCGGAGAAATAAATTCTACATTCGGTACTACATTTTTATGCTGGTTTTTCTTGTGTATGTTCCTAGTGCTTAAGTTATCTCTGTTCAAAGAATAGAGCCAAGGACTCTCCCCTGCTTTGTAGCAATTGTAGCAGAAAAGAGCTGGAGAGCCGACTGTTGACAAGACATTCTCTGACGAACCCCTCAGAAAGGACCAGCCTGACACGATGAATATTGCAATAATAATTTACAACCCAAACATGGAAAATTGAAAGGAGCGGGGAAAATAATCTAAAGAATTTAAATCATGTTATTTTATCTGGCAATGGTGGGGCTCAAGTCATTATTCTGTTCTATACGTGGCATTATTTTCTTTGCGAGCAAAACAGTAAAGTGCAAATTACATGAATTTATACAACGTACTAAAATCCATTTAAGGCAGCATGTTTTTAAAAAAGTAAACTTCGTGATGAACATACAAAGATTTATCCTTGCCTTCGCATGTATGTTGATACGCACGAAACACATTTAGCCCAATATTGTTGCGTAAGGAATATGAACAATATACTTTTTATGGACAGTTCATACGAAAGTGTAAAAGAACCTTGAGCTGTGGTTCCAGAAGGACCAGGATTTTCATCAGCCGGACCTGCTGGCTTCTCTTCTTCATCGCAGCCCGAAGTCTCGTCGGCGAGAGCATCGGCCATTGCACCACCACACCCTGCAAAGCACGAGTTCATCAGCGCCATAGTTTTAAACGACAGTGATGAGGCCAATTCGATATCGCACTAGCTTTAAACTATTTCCATGAAATGATAAATCATTATTTATAGGATTAAGTTTAATCCATGCATCATACAAATCTTGATCTAGTATATTGAACAATGCATCTTCTTATTTAATGCGAATATAACCAACCATGTAAGATGTTGTGTTTTAATTGACAAAATAGTGGAAATCAAAAGCATTAGATAAAACAAATGTTCGAAATGCAAGAATACATCAGCTAATAATGAAGCACATCATTTCATTATCAGTCTTCAAGAAGAGTGCTTCATGTAGAAGGAATTTTGATATCGCCTGCATAACAGTGTGCTGAGGTACTCAAAAGATGAACAATATTAACATTATATCACTTGGAAAAAAGTGTGAGCGCGTGACTATAGCTCACGAAGCCATCCCAGCTGATGCATGCACACCGCAGCGGCCAACACGATAGTTCTAACATCAGTAACGTTTACTAAACTCTTGCCTCACCTTGCTTGAATCAATATCCACATATCTCTGGTACGAGGTTTGGCACCAATGGCAATGAAAATTATGCTAGCGTGAGAAAAACTATTATACATCCAGCTAAGCTAAATTCTTTCCAAGAGATGCCTTAACTTCATTTGAAAATTAATTAAAGTGAAAGAATTTGAGGATCTAGTAGCTTAATCATGAATTTTTGACTAGTATCCGCCTCTCTGGTAAATCGTTGAGATAGTTTAGAACATATTAGTTTCTCGTAGCTAAGGAAAGCAGGTTAACTTATAGATATATTGCCATTACTTGCTGCATACTACGTACAAATTACCAAATTAACACGATAAACCATTGGTTTTATGTAGAGACGGTTGAAATCAAGTTTAAATAACATCGTAATGACCGTATCACTGTTCTATGAGAATGAGATGCCACACCCCAGAATGAGAATGCCACACCCGATAGCACCAAGAAGAACATGCTCATTCTTCCCTCAAGTTCCTTGAATACAATAAAGCACTTCAGAACAAATATAATTAATTTATTTGGTTGCAAAAACATATCAACTCACTGTTTAATAGAGTAGATTGTTCAAAAGATCCAAAATTCTTGAAAATTATGAAGTTCCCGGTAGTAGCACAAAAGACGGCCGACCTATAGCGATAAAAGTCACTTACACACTGAGAACCGTGAGACTACATGTTTGAATCAGTGTGATGTTGCAAAGCCGCTGCCCACAGAGTTGTGCGTCATCTGTTGCGTTCAAGTTATGGTTGTTCCATGAGCTATACTGCGAGCATGAATGTTGCTGCTCGTGATTTGTGAACTTTCCGGCTGAGATTCCGCGGATTTTGTCATGGCGACAATGTGCGGAATTGAGTTATAATTCACTTGTAATTTTACACATCCTGCGGAATTAGTGTGAATATTTGCAATTATGCAGCATGTTGAGGATTTAATTACAGGCGTATCAGTACGTCTGATGTCGCATTATTTCCAGTCCTGATTGGCCCCCTTGCAAGTTGCAAATTGCAATGGTCTGACCCAGGGTTGGCAATGATTCAATCAAAATGATTAAATCACTTGGGTTTTTATAAAAAATCATTATTTTTTTATTTTTTTGATTTTTTTATTTTTCATATATTTAAATATATTGAGTGAAAGTCTTTAATTTATATTGAGGTATTGTTATTCATGTTTTAGTATAAATGTACTATGAATGACAAATTGGTATATAAATATGTTGCCTTTAGTGTACCTATATAAGGTTTCAATAAATTGAATGTTTTTGGTACAGAGGCATCAAGTGTTCAATACATTGTACATAGCTAGCAGCTTGGCTAATTTTATAAGGCTATAAGTAGTCTTTAACTATTTGACTATTTGTTATATATTGATTACAATATACAATTTAAATGTGTTAGCTAGCTTATACAGGGTGGGGCAGAACTGACTGAACAGTTTTTAGGCAAAATAAAAGAGTAATGGAGGTACATAAAGAAGAAAGTTTATTTTCCTCAAGATTAGCATAACATACCATTTAAAATATTTATGTTTTCAAAACAATATCAGGAAGATGGGGTTTGTTAGCTGCATCACACTATTGGAGTCATTCTCGGAAGTTTTCTACAGCTCGTTCACACATATGGCAAGGTATGGCCATAACCTCTGCTGCAATAATCCGTTCCCTTAGCTGTGGTAGGGTGTGAGGGCGACTTCTGAACCCCTTTCTTTTAGATGTCCCCAAATTAAGAAATCGCAAATGCTCAAATCAGGTGACCTTGCAGGCCACTGTAAATCACCCCTCAGAGTCTGGAAACATGTGTTTCAAAACATTTAGTGAAATTCGGGCTGTGTGAGCTGTAGCCTCATCCTGCTGGAACCACATGTCTCCCAATGCTTCATTTTCAACAATGTTTTCCATCATGGGCTGCAAGAAATTTTGCAACCTTGCAGCATAGCAATTGGAATTCACTGTTACGGTTACTCCCTCCTCTGAGAACAACTCCAATAGTGTGTTGCAGCTAATGGCCCCCATCTTCCAGATATTGTTTTCAAAGCATAAGTATTCTAAATGGTATGTTATGCTAACCTCTAGGAAAATAAACTTTCTTCTTTATGTACTTTTCTTTAACTTTCTAAACTTTATTCTTACTCTTTTATTTTACCTCAAAACTGCTCAATCAGTTCTGCCCCACCCTGTATATTGAGAGGTTGAGATTGTATTCACCTTTTAGGCAATTAAAAAGATTTTCCACCCTAATATGAGTATTCTAATTAAAATATTTAATTTCAATCTTCAAATATGTGAATTTAAAACTAGAAACAAAACAATTATAAGACTTTAGGTACCGTAAAATGGGGTTTACTTTGACCGGCAGGGTAACTTTGACCACTTTTCATTTTTTTGACAAAACCCCCAAAACTCAAAAATGATTTGACATAGAAAAATTTTGTCAATGGCCATCAACGGCCTAATACTGAGGCTACGTAACACAATAGAAAGATTTAAAAAGTTTGCATATCTAATAGGTTAAAAAATTAATAATGTGACCTACAGAAAAGAGCTATTATTTGAAGCCTGTCAGAGTACCCCCTGCAATTTTTTTTTGGTTAAATAACTCCAGGTTTTGATGCATTGTAGTAGAACTCTTCTAGTTACATATGCAAAAGACAAATTTTAGGAAAGTGTCATAGTTTGCAAATGGGGGGTGCCGCCCCCCAATGGGGTAACTTTGACCACCTAATGGCAGCCGTGATGGGGTAACATTGACCGGCTTGGAAATCAAGTTAAAATTACCATAGGTACCTATAAAACATATTTTATGTTTGATACACCTATTAATGTTTTTTCTTTATGTTTCAGACTCTACAGAGTCTTATATATGGTAATTTTAACTTAATTTCCAAACCGTGTTTCAGACTCTACAGAGTCTTATATATGGTAATTTTAACTTAATTTCCAAACTGGTCAATGTTACCCCATTACGGCTGCCATTAGGTGGTCACATTTGCAAACTATGACACTTTCCTAAAATTTGTCTTTTGCATATGTAACAAGAAGAGTTCTACTACAATGCACCACAACCTGGAGTTATTTTACCAAAAAATAAAATTAATTTTACCACCCGGTCAAAGAAACCCCAAGAGCTGGGGTAACAAAGACCATCACTTTTTTTGAAATTACATCAAAACTATGAGAGGCAGGAGCCAGCAATTTATGGTGAGTAAAGCTAGAGTATAGACCTGTATTTTGCATGTTTCAATTTGAGTTTAACTCATCTAGTAAAAAAAGGCATCATTTTGAAAAAAAGTGGTCAAAGTTACCCCATTTTACGGTATATAAAATAATTAAATGCAGTGAATGGATATAAAATATTTGAATTGTGCACATGTTTATTCCAAACAGTGTTAGCTTTTCTCATAACTTGTGTCTCATTTCAAGTCGTATGAGGTTTGTTTGGGTATCGTTCAGTTTGTTTAGTAGGTATTGATTTATTGGTCTGAATTAAGTGGGAACAGTGCAGTCAGTCACTCAGTCACTACTAGTTGGTGTGTATAGAGGGTAAAGTCTGGTGGATTTATAGGACCTAAAACTAGTAGGTAGATCTATAGATAGTGTTGTGCACTGTGCTATCAGCTACCAATCTGTTATGTGACTCTTCAATGTTTAGAAGATCTGCATTCCTGAAGTGTTTTTGTATATTGAAGCCAGTTAAATGGTCAATATTTAGCTCATTACCTTGCTCCATACAAATTTTACAAAGCTAACGAATTAGACTTGTCCATAATTGTTTACCCAAAAATCCCTAAGTGGTAAACACCACCCTGGCCTGTTGGCCATTATTGAAGGCAATAAGTGCCTTTTTTGGCCATCCATTATGATCCATATACTGTTATTGTTAGTAGGCTAAGTGCAACATAAAAAATAACACTTCAAAAATACAAAAACGAAAACGCTGAAAAATAAAACAAAAATCAAATAAATAAAAAAATAATGAAAAAATAAAAAAATCACCAACCCTGGTCTTACCCCATGCCCATGGTCTTGTCGCAACTCCCTTTAGAAATATTTGGATTTTTGAAATTCATATAAATAAATCAGTAAAGATTGGAACTGGGAAATTCCTTGGTTACTTATGTTGGTTCTGACGCTGCATCTCAGTGCGATGCTGAGTGCACTTGAAGGTGGACATGGGTCACGGTGGGTGTGCTACAAAATTCCATAAGTAGATGGTAGGTGATTAAGAATGCATCTAGAATGGCACCGTGATTTACAATGTTTTCACAATTCAATATTTAAACGAGTAGTAACATCTCAATGTAGTATAAAAATTACATACTCCTTTAGTCCTTTCATTGCCATACTCATAAAGCCTAGAAATACATACCATACCTAAATAATTTTTTTTAGTGCACTGCATCTATCCTAGCTTCTTCCACAGATGTCACTGTGCACTCTGCAGACCTGCAGTTGCTGCCTTCTAAAATGCGGACATGCAAGCATTTACTTTGAGCAGTGTTCTTGAAATATGATTGAATATTGTGCAATGATTTCAGTAAAAACTAATCTGGGCAACAATGTTTTTAAAAGAAAAAATATACACATTTCAAATATACAATATTAAAGACAAATATTCTAAACCAACTGCTGATTAATTGAACATACAAATTATGTATTCTTTATGGCATGCAGTATAAACCTGATGGTTTGAAAAAAATGAAGATTACTTATCAATGTACATAAAAATTATTACAATGTATTTGGTTGTATTGAAAATGCAACACAATAGAATATTACCAACATGTTTGTTCAAAGCAAGTGCTCAGCAACTGGAGCAGAAATTAGCAGAGCTTATCATTTGACGTCTTGGACAAATTTATGGCCGGACTTGCGGCCAATCTCCAAATTCTCATGAGACCGGCCATGAGTCCAGTCGTAAATTTGTCCGAGACGTGAGATCATGCTGGCGAGAGCATAGCCTTTGCACCAATACAACCTGTGTCTTGCAAATAACACGTTTATTAGTGCGCTAGTAGTGCAAGCGATGACTCTGACAGCATCATACAATTTACAATTATGGATCATTCCTGGCTATATTGTAGAATTAGAAGTTATCTTGTTCTTTTTGCACCAAATATCCAATTAAATTCAATCTTGCAAATTTAGATTAATTGCATTGGATAATCCATATGTTCTTATTAGATCCAAACATTACGGTACTACTTGCATAAATAATACTAATATACCTACTACTTATAAGAAATATTACATTAACAGCATTAATGCATGACAACTAATGCTAATAATGAAATTATTAGTATATTAAAGGGAACACCAGCACCTACAGGTAATACAACTGAACTACAATGCAATGAGCGGATTTTTTTACTCATTGACTTCTTCACTTTGAATACAAAATTCTTCACTCACTATTCCATCAGCTAAATAAAATGCACCTCATACAAATTGGGAAGTGATACAAGGATAGGAGAACCTCTCTTGTGGAGTGGAGATGGCCAGCGTAAGAGAACTTCTTGCACGAGTGGTGATGACAAGGGTAAAAAAACTTCACACGTGAGTTGGAGATTGCAAGGAGACCAACGGGCATGGAGAGTGGCCAGTGGCCTTTCTGGCCCATGTTTGGGTTGTCCATACTTTTATTCACTTGATTCACAAGAGGCCTGCGCCTCAGTGGTTTGTTTGACACATTGCACACAGATCTCTTCCTCACTACCTACTCTTGTGGCACCACACTTGAACTACCTTCCCTGACTTGCCATAATAGGTAACATATTATTAACTGATATTTTCATCAAGATATGTAACCCATGCATCGCATAGAGTAATACCAGCTCCAATGTATGTACATTGCAGCGCAAGATGATTCAACTTGTAGCAGCTGCAGCAATGTCTTCCTAACTCATGCATCACCTCAATATAATAGATAGGTACCTATTTCAGCTTTGCCACAGAGGAAATAATCTATGATCTAACATAAAAAGTACGTTGTTACCGGTGTCTCAACGCGGGTGAGACGAACTCGTCGCCTACTTTGACTACTTGTTGGTAACCAAGAATTAGTGAAACTAATATGATGACTAGAGGTTGAAAAGGAAAATGAAACGCAAATACTGGTTCTAATAACTATTGGGATCTCATACAGTGAAAGTGACAGAATAAAGGGAAATGTGTAAAACTGATTAGCTGAAGCTGAACTAAATATGACGCCAAGTAAAAATGCACACGGACCAATGAGTAAGATGCACACCAATAACTGCTTCCAATGCAAGTCAGTCAGGAGGTTTATAGGGTGCTAAGCACTCAAGAGGTCAAGGACTAAGGAGAGCTTTCCAGCAAATCACTTGAGAGGTTAGGGACTAGGGAGCGTGGGACAGCAATTTATACAGCACCACACTTTAGAATAGTTTTTGGCATAAATTTATGTAATCAATTACTGATCTAAACCTGACCTGAAAAGAATGAAAATTATTTTAGTTGAATTTATAAAATAGTTAAACACTTCAATATAAACACACAGTAACACACATAAGAGGGAAAAAAAGGGACAACATATAAGAGGAACAAGAGGGTGTGCTGCAAAGTAGCCTAAACCACCCCCGCCAACAATGTAATAGTATGGTACCTATCTAACAATAATTTTGCTAGATGTAAATAAAAAATTGATTATGCTTCCAAATAGAATAACTTCTTTTCAGGAATAGATGCTTTAACTACGGTACTACCTATTTGCCATATTTTTGAGTAAAATTTGGGCATCCATTTGAAACTTTGAATCTATTTTGGTAGACTATTGAAAATATCCAAATTTTAACTGATTTGGTTTGATTAATGTGGAATTTTCTCTAACATTTCTGAGGATTGTTCAGATATTACTAAACATTTTCATTTCTCATGGTAATGCAAGGTAAATGTGAGATATATTAAACTGCTCATGATACTGAGAAACCAATAAATTTATAATTAAGTTTATGGATTAATCCTTGGTTGCGATGCAGAAATGTTTGAAAATTGAAATAAAGTTTTGATGAAACTGACACATAACAGCGCAGCAGTGTTCCGTGACAGACTTAAGTTTGAGAGGAAGAGCCCAAACCTGAGTTCCCAACAGATTCTTATCTGATAGGAAAAAAACGCATCTGAGCAAACACTTTATTTACTTGTAAAGGAATGTCTTATCATTGATTGCACATCCTCAGATATTTAGGACTGAATATCTGGTATATATATTGATGATATTGGAAATGGTCACAAATGATGTTGGGTTTGAATATGCACACTTTTTTATTCTTTTTATTGCTAGACTTTTGTTGTTGTTTGGATTATATTTTTCTCTGTCTTTGCAGACCGTAGACAGCAGTTGGTTGCCAATCTTGCCAACTTTGGCTACGATCCCCTCAACTTCACTTGGTTGAAAGACGCCCAGGTTGTGCCTATTTTCTTGGGCATTCTTTCAACCCCAAATGAGAGTTTATTACTCAAACGGTTTGCTGCTGCTGGAATCTGCAACTTGACTTTAGGTGAGTTTAAAGTAATTAAATTGAAATTATTTATTTCAAAGAATATGTACTCATCTGATACTAATTATCCACTCAACAGATGTCAAAAGAACTTTAAATTTACTTGACTGTACAAATTGATCGGTCAATTTGATAAATGACCTGGTGCTTAACTGTTTCATTTATTTATCTCTGACTCTGACAGCACCTGGCATTGTGCCTCATCTAATTGAGTGCGGAGCACCAGCGCTCCTGCTGCCCTGCCTGTCTTCCAGTGACACTCACACCGTCCTATCTGCACTCACTGCACTCTTTTACTTTAGTCAGCTTGGTCAGCGTGAGTGCCATGTTTGATTTCCCTGCAAGAGCTGACTCATTTCACAGATGCATGGAAATTATTTTTCTTACTTTTTACCTACCTGGGTTGTGTTAGATTAAAATTGCTTACTTGGAAATTATTATTTTTTTTCTTGCTTGGGCTTTGTTTGTATAAAAAAGCTACATACCAGTATCTGAGATCTGAAACTTGAATGAAGAACAACTGTTCCCTCTCTACTGCTATAAAATTTGTATACACTTTATGGTAATGAGAGTATAAATTAATTATGGTAGAATCCTTCCATAAGAAGATGGCCCGTGCTTGAATTCTATTTAGTTTTACAATTTCCATGGCAAACAATGGGGTAGCCATTTTAGAGACTGTCCTACTCACAATATTATAAAAATTCTCTTGCTATTATATTATTAAAGTTCATATTATGAAGTTTTTAGGAAAGATTGTTGATAATGTTATATCTGCGTTTTTAATATAGCTTTTTTCATTAATGTATAAGTAGCTTGCCAATGTTTAATCTGTTACATCATCAATGGCCTAATATATTGATGTCAACAGATGCTGCTGTGAGTGTGGCCACCTCACTGGTTATGCCACTCAAAGAATCTCAAGATAGTCGCATCAGAAACTTGGCTGTTATTCTCCTACAAGAAATTGCAGCATCCTCCTTCACTAGCACATGAACAAGCTCACTCCTAACAAAAAACCTTTCTACACTACAAATAACATTACTTCTAAATTTATTCTAAAATTTTCAATATTTTGTGGACATTCCAATACTTTTGGAACAATTTTTATTTAACCTCATCTCCCCGATTTACAGTTCATTTTGATATCTCCAGTGATCTAGATATTTACTCAGTGCCTATAGTTGAATAAATGTAATGTACACATCTCTGTATGTTGTATAAACTTTAGTGAGTTCAAAATTGCATGACTGTCCTCCTGAGCTCTGATCATCTAAAATCTCTCAATATCACTATTTTTTAAATTTATTTTTCCATTTTAGATCCATCTCTTTAGTAATCAATCCGAAGTATTGTTTATCATTTATTGTAATTCATAAATCATTCTTTTTCTTCAGTACTCAATAGTCCAATTTGATTGGTCATTAGTTTTTCCCCCTTTAATCTTTTTGCCAATACTTGAACCCAACCCACACTTTCACAGGACACCTCAACCACATACTTTTACAGGACACTTGAACATCTCTTTTTCACAGGACAATTCAACCCCACACTTTTACAGGACACACTTTCACTATAAAATTTCAGCACACATTGCAGCATTTCACCAGCCCTGCCCTTGCAGCACACTTGCCCCTACACTCGTGCTGCATCAGGTTAATTATCAGCACGGGAGGAGGTCGTCGTTAAGATGAACGGCAGCACGGACAGCATGGCGGCTGTAGCTGCAGTTCTGCGGGATGCTGCTTCTCAGCAGCCTGAGCTGCTCAGACCTGCCGAGCAGCAGCTGCAGCAGTGGGAGAAGCTGCCTGGCTTCTATCTTACGCTAATGCAGGTCTAACTATTCATCGTCATTGGAAGTATTTTATTAAAATGCCACCGAAACTATTCAGAATTCTGTTCATGACTTGTCATGTGATTTATGAGACCATTGCAGATAACTGAGATGAGCATTTGCTGTGAAATTGTTTTTTTTTAAGACTCAAATATCCAGGGCATGAAAAAGTTTCAACCAAAACCGACTGGCAGCCAGATTAATAAGCAAATTATTTACTTTGGGCAATAAACCTCAAAATTTGATTTACTTATAGGATTTTGAAATTTCTTCAAATTGTGATTGAATTATGTATTTTAAACCAAAATTTAGAACTAATATGTTTGAAGAACTAAATAATTTAATGAGTAATAGGCCAACTTTTTGAACATTAGATCTAAGTTTGAAATATTTTATGATCAAGCTCCTTTTCAATGGACGGTTTTTTCTGCCTTCAAGTTAATAGGACTAATTTTTAGTCTAAAGGCCTTTAAACTCCTTTTCACGTTAAATTACCCTCCAAAATCTGATTAAACTTGAAGAGGGATGGATATTGAAAGCTTTGGATGCTTATACTAACTGAACAAATTAATGTTCATCATTGTTGCCCTGTTATTAATAACAAACCAACCTGGTGAACAATCTTTTAGTTAAACAATGAGGACAAATAATATATTCTGATTTACTAGTATAGGTACTTTTCATAAATCTCGTTTGTTTAGGCAACTTATCTATTTAGAAGAAATTCTTCATTGTGACGAGTTATTCTATTGTACCATCTTTTTTCAATTGGTAATTTACCTTTAAGGCTACTTAGCTTCAAGAAGACTTGTTTCTAAAGCTATATTTCACATTGTGCAACAAGGGCTATACCTACTATTAAAGTTCGCTAAATAACAGCCTAAGTACATATAGCGGCTGATTTCTCACCTTTGGTCTGTGGGTTTAGATTTAAAAGTCATCAGTGATTGGCTAATGAAGTTATCAACTATTGCAAATATTATGCCTCTAAGAGTTTATTTCTGTTCTGAAGGTTGATTCTTGTCTGTGCAGGTCTACCTTAACCAGTCCCTGGACACCAACACGCGCTGGATGGCAGTTCTCTGCTTCAAGAACGGCGTTGACAAATTCTGGCGCAACGTCGGCGAGCACAAAATTTCCGAAGATGAGAAGGTAGCAACAAAAATATGATCGAACTATTTATTTTTTTTAGTTAGGAAATATTATTGAATGATTTATTGTCAAGGAAGTTGGAAACAAGTGAGCCAGTGCACCGTGGCGGCTAATCTCTAAAAAGTGAAATATCTTAAAGGCTATGGAAATTAAACGCTAGTTTCACCACTAGCTGGCCTCCCCAGTAAAACTGGCAGGATTTAACCATCGTGAAATACCGTATCTTCTGTATTTATATATGTTCTCTAACTGCAGCTCCAACTCAGCAAACTAGCTTTCTTTTTGTCCAAAAACTTAGTTATACTTGAACGTCGTAGAACGTTTGGTTTTTCTTTTAATTTGCTAGTCAAGTTTGACACCCAACACTGACCTGTTGACGCAGTAGCAGCAGTATTAGTGTGAGTGTTGTTGACACCCAACACTGACCTGTTGACGCAGTAGCAGCAGTATTACTGTGTGTTGTTAACACCCAACACTGACCTGTTGACGCAGTAGCAGCAGTATTACTGTGTGTTGTTGACACCCAACACTGACCTGTTGACGCAGTAGCAGCAGTATTACTG
>NW_025932021.1:0-65485 GCF_000764305.2 Hyalella azteca | reverse complement strand
TGGGCTACTGGTGGGTCTACTGGGCTACTGGTGGGTCTACTGGGCTACTGGTGGGCCTATTGGGCTACTGGTGGGCCTATTGGGCTACTGGTGGGCCTATTGGGCTACTGGTGGGTCTACTGGGCTACTGGTGGGTCTACTGGGCTACTGGTGGGTCTACTGGGCTACTGGTGGATCTACTGGGCTACTGGTGGGGCTACTGGGCTACTGGTGGGTCTACTGGGTAACTAGTGGATCTACCGGGCAACTGTGGACCTTCTGGTCTGGTAGTTTTAGCTACCAGTGAAGATACTAGCCGCATCAAGTCGCTGAACAACAGGTTGTATATGTTTGAGAGAATTGAACCTTGTATCGCTGCAGGGTTCATTACCTTTGTTGCAGGTTCCACCCATATTATTATATGAACTATTCGAAATTGAATATTATATTATTATAGGTACATGTTATTATATGAACTATTCAAACCCAGAATATCATCGAAATTAAAAGCAATGCCCAACAGCATAGCGAAACAAGCCTACAGAAGGGCAAAAATTCATCCTGAACATATCCTCAATATTTGTATGAAGCGTCATCAGTTTACATGCATCTGTTTCTGGTCTTTAGCGTTGGTATTTGTATTGTAGTACCTAATGCATGCAGTTTATTTTGGTTGCCCGTTTTACTTTCAATCATGCAACATGCGGATAATTTGTCTTATTTTATGTACATGTGTTTATTATTTCAACGAGTGTGTGTATGTTCCTAGCATTTGTACACATTATTTTTTGTGACTGCATCATAGGTTTCTGTTGGTGCTTATGTTAATGTTAGATGTGTTTACTTAAAATATGTAATGTGTTGTGTTACACTGTTGGTGCTTATGTTAACGTTAAATGTGTTTACACAAAATGTGTTGTGTTACACTGCTGGTGCTTATGACCTTATGACCTTATGATGAGTTTAGGACGTCGTAGTCCAAGGTCACGCTGATGCGCCGCCTTCGTCGTCCTCCGTCTCCGAGTCGTTGTTACACTGCTTGTGCTTATGTTAACGTTAAATGTGTTGACACAAAATGTGTTGTATTACAGGAGGCGACCCCCCAGGCGGAGGTAGGGGAGGCAGCGAGCTACAGCAACGCTCGCTACTCACGCTACATCACGTCATCAAGCAGATCTCATCCAAGAGACTCATGCACGACAGACGGAAGTTCCAAGTAAGAATTTAGCTTAAATGCTAGCCATGGGCAAGATTTGTGTCGAGTTGTGGTCCTGGGCCTATACTTTCAAAACAAATATAACTCAGTACTCACTGCAGTGAGTGACAGAGCGCGCATTTTCTCATCGACGAAATAGTGAAGTCACGGACGGACGGACATGGCGAGCACAATAGTCCATTTTTCCATAAGTGAGAAAATGCTCTAAAAAGTTGATAGATCGTAAGTTCATCAGCCAATCATTGACGGCCTTTCAAGCAAAATCCACCAATCATAGACAAGAAAATAGTGCGTAAGTACTTACGTTCACTTGGCGAGTTTGAAAGTATGGCCCCTGGTAGTGACATGTTATGAGTGGAAGTCTTCATAAAGTTTGATAGGTACTGTATGAAATAGGATGAGTTTCAGTGACACTTTATCATCAATGCCGTGGCAAATGATTCTTTACTTAGAAGTTTTCGTGGTCAAATTTTGTACATCAAATTACCATTTTTATTGCAGGATATTTCAAGCAAGCTGTTCCCGGATTTACACGCTCTTTATAAGGTAGAAGTGGAACATTTCTTTGGACCTGCCGAGTCTGCCCCAGAAGGCATTGTAGTGTCACTACACAGAGCTCACTATTGCCTCAAGATCCTGCGACAGATGGCCACCTACGGCTTCAAGTCCCCATCTGACGTTCCTCAAGTCGCAGAATTTTACCGCAGTGTCTGCGAACAATCCAAAGCAATCTTGCTGTTTCGCAAGCAACATGAAGGTGACGAGTTAAAAGGCATCTCTGAAAAATATGCCAATCTGCTAATGAAGTGCCTCCTTGAACTTTTAGAAAACTACCCGTACTGTTTCTTGAATTATCTTGCAAATGTGCTGAGTCTGGTTACGACTCTTGTCTTCACGGACGATGGAAACGCGGTGCTTTATGAGAGGTTCACAGTTCAGTGCCTCTGCATGATCAAGAGTATCCTTGACTGCCCAGAATATCAAGTCAACAAAATCGTTGAAGAAACCAAAAACCCTGAAGCCTTGCATGCATACAGAATAAAGTCAGAGTTCTTCACAACTACGGTGTTGGAACAAATTTGCCATCGGCTTATCACGCAGTACTTCCTGTTGTCCAGGGAGGATTTGGAGATCTGGGAATCTGATCCTGAAGGATTTTGCACTGAAGTGGAAGGAGGGGATTCATGGAAGTTCAGTTTACGACCAGCCACTGAATGCCTGTTCAAAAAAATGTTTCATGATTACCGAGAACCTTTCACTCGCGTAGTTCTGTCCCTCATGACCGATGCTGTCAAAATGACGGACTCTTCTAACTTCCAAGGACTGCTGTCCAAAGATGCCGTCTATAATGCAATAGGCTTGACATCATTCGACATAGTAGAGGAGGTTGATTTTGACATGCTTTTTACAACACATTTAGTACACGAACTCAAAATCACCGACTCAAACTACCGGATTCTCAGACGTCGCATCATTTGGTTGGTCGGGCAATGGACCGATGTGCGTTTCTCCGCTGAAAACAGACCATTGTTATACGAGGCTTGCATTCATTTGTTGTCGACCGACTCTGACTTTGTGGTTCGATACTACACAGCCATGACTCTCAGAACAGCCATTGATGACTTTGACTTTGATCGCAAGTGTTTCGTGCCTTACTTGTCATCAGTTGTGACGCTCCTCTTCAACCTCCTTAAAGAGGCCAAGGAATGTGACGTCAAAATGCAGGTCAGATTTCACTCTTCCGTAGCGTAATCATTTTCTATTCCTTCTTGGTTCAATGTGGAATTCATGAATGGAAAGTTGTTCATGAATGTGGAATTCACTCATGGCTTGGTCAGTTAAATAAAGACCTTTATCGATATTTAAGATGAAACTTGACTGCATGATACTGATTGAATTTCATTATTACTTATTGTGGGGAATTTTGACAAAACCTCGCATCACTTGGATATACCTTTTTGATTTCGTTTTCTTTTACTGTGGAATCAAGTTATATTCACACCGATTGTTTGATATATATACCTCCTCCTCACTTGATCTAATTCCTAATTAACCTTAGAGCGGTCGCGTGGATTTCAGATGTAATCTTAAATTGCTCTAATAACTCATGGTTTCATATATTTAAGCCAAAGAACTTTATTTTTATATGATTCTTACTCAAGCAATTATCAAAGCTACGATATTTTTTTAGCGATATTGTGTCATTTATTTATGACACACTCTTGTATGGCAGGCGACCAATCTAGTCAGGTTATAGCAAGCGACTATTGTAAGTTTAATGATTATTAAGCACATCCATGTCCGTGCAGATCCTGAACGTGCTGTCGATCCTGATCGAAGTGATGGGAGTGGAGGTACGGGAGGCGGCCGGCCCCCTGGTACAGTTCCTACCTCAGCTGTGGCATGACAGTGAACACCACAACCTGCTACGCTGTGCCATCCTTACCACACTCACACACCTCGTCTCCTGCATGGGGGTAGGTCATGTACTTGTCTTTCTAATACATCCAGTATAATCCGTCCTTGTCTTGTAATACATCCAGTATAATCCGTCCTTGTCTTTGTAATACATCTGAATATATTTCATAGGAGTGGGGGTGGGTTTTGTCCTTGTCTTTGTAATATATTTAGGCGGTTCTTTTCCACTTCAGCTGTAAATATATTTCATAGGAGTACAGATCACGCTGGTTCAGTAAGACTTTATTAATTTTAGCAGTATTCCAGTTCATTGAAGTTAATCGTTGAAGGGATACCTGTTATTTTCTCTCTTGACAACAAATTCCTCATATTCTTCATCTCGTCATATTTATGTTTCATGGAGAATATTTGTTTCTTTTAAATTTTTTTAATAAGCCAAATCGTATTAATTGCTAATAATTCAACATACTTCAAAGCAATGATCAATAAATTCTCATAGCTCACATTATTTCTGAATGTTTAGTGATTGCGTGAAGCAATAACCAACGCAAATTCCGGAAATTAAAAAAAAAATTATACTAATGATGTGATTTCTCAAACCGACACTGAACTTGGTTTAGATAAAAATTGAGCGTATGATATTGTGCTTGATAAGCCGACTGATGACATGAGCCTTGTGCAGCGTGACAGCATTGCGATGCACGACTTCTTACTGAAAGTGTTGCATTTAATGAACTTAGTTTAGATAAAAATTCAGCCTTTGATATTGTGTTTAGTAAGGGCACATATAACATGAGGCATGTTTGTGCAGCGTGACAGCATTGCGATGCACGACTTCCTGCTGAAAGTGTTGCATTTGTCTACTGACACGACGCATGCCAGCCACGTCTACCTGCTGGAGGACGGCCTGCAACTCTGGTACTGCGTCCTCGAGAACACGCCCTCCTTGCCTGCTGCGGTCTCTGGTGAGCCTTGCCTGCTGGGGTCTCTGGTGAGCCTTGCCTGCTGGGGTCTCTGGTGAGTCTTGCCTGCTGGGGTCTCTGGTGAGCCTTGCCTGCTAAACCTGGGGCCCTACTTTAAAAAATTAAGAGTTCGTAAGTCCGTCCGCCAATCACTGACCGCTTTTCAAGGTAAACTCACCAATCACAGACGGGAAATCAGCCGCTACATGTGCATAGGCCACTATGTGTACTTGAGTGAATTACGTGCCAATGTTTACCTTGCTTTCTCAATAAAGCAATATTCTAGCTATACCCGCCTTACTAAATCTGTCTGAAGAATTGTCTAGCTGAGAAAGTGATCCTAAGCGCCATGACAGCCTGTATATATATCTTTGATGTCATGGCTCGTGTGGAGCTTTACTTACTCTACTATGTTATTTTTTTAATTTGTCTACGCGACAATTTCTTAATTGCGTATTTCCTGTCTGCTCTGGTCTGTGATGACTGTTGGCGTCCTCCGTGAGCCTAGAGAGATGGCCTTATTATTATTTTATAAATTCGCACCTATTGAACATTCATAACCTATTTTCTTTTACCTTAAATGCATCCTGCATCAGTGCCGCCTTTTGCACAGAGTCAGTCATTTTTGCCATTTTGTAGTTCTGTTTCTAACTGCATAACAAAATTTTATAGGAAATGCCTTCCTATACATGGCCGCCTGGTCAAAGATCAGCGTGTGTGTTTGTTTAATTAAGTGACTGGGGTTCGTGCTGAGAGGTCAGGGGTCTTGTTATGAATTATAGTCTGTCGTTTAGTATTTAGGATTTGGGCGATATCTTGTGCATCTTTGACTAGTTGCTTGTGCTTATGTCTAGTATATAAAACTGAGTTGGTGGAGGGTGAGAAGGACTCAAGTATTATAGTGGATTGCCCTTGTTATGTGTCTCATGAAAGAATGCTCGTGTCTTTAACACGTTGACTACGTATTGGTACATATGCGTACCACGAAATGTATTTCTCCAGGAGGTAGTGGTACATAATTCTGGTTGCCTAAATTCGGCCAAATCCAAGAACAAAAAAGGCCGATAATTCAATTTATACTAGTTTATTTGTAGGTTCCGCTATAAAAATTCCATTTATTTTTGTTTTGCAGTATTTAAAATTTAATTAGGAAGTACCCCTATCATAAATTTTAGCCGGCCAACGCAATTGAGAAAAACTAAATCACGGAATTTGTCCGGAAAAAATTGCAGTCTGGCAACCCTGCTCAGAAAAAGTACTAAAAATGAAATAATAGTACAAGATGAAGCAATCGTAGTCAATGTGTTAAATTAATTGATATCATATTATTGCGTAATTATTTCTAAATTTGTGTGTGTTGCAGGTTGCGTTACAGGCGCAGAGAGCAACAACTTGCCTGAAGTTCACAGTAACTTGCTGCAGCTGTACGCTAACTTGCTGCCTGTGCTGGATGCCTCCACGGACTACCTGCAGGGCTGCACGCAGATCACCACAGCTTACATCCTCCTCTGTCCCACGCACTTCCTGCACAGGTGCAATTAATGTCTTACTGCCCTCAATTAATATCTTCTTCCCCTCAATTAACATCTTTAATCACCGTGTAAACATTTGAAGAAATTCTATAGCAAAAAATAGCAACTCTCACTTGATAATTTCATCAGATATGGATTATGCACTTACAATGTCAATTATTATGTTAAATCAGATAAAGAAAAAAAACTGAAACGCTATCCGACTTCAATATTATTCAATATCATCTTGTTCCTATTATTAATTTAAGATATTGTACTACTTCCGTCATTAAAAGAATGGGACAAGACTGTCATAAATTTTCGATGTCTGAACAACGCCGAATTTTCAAAGTGCAAATATTCAACCTCCTAAGCATGGCTAAAGGTGATAAACGATGAACAGTTGATTGGTGATTGTCAGCTACATAATAACGTAGCCAGTAACCTCGAACCGAAGAACGTGATTAACCTTTTTAAGCGCGTTTATTTTTTAACCAACCATTTATGAATATTTTAGTGCACATGACGACCTCAGGTTAATAATCATTTGCGTTAACAAGTATTTGCTCTAGACTCCAGACTCTCATAGATAATTTCCTGCCTACAAATATTTATTTTCTTGCCACCCATTAGTCACATGTTGCTCATCAAATACGGCCGTGAGCTGCTAGGGGTGCTAAGTAATCACCTATTAATGACCTGTTATTGGTCAGGTACGGCCGTGAGCTGCTAGCAGAGCTAAGTAATCACCTATTAATGACCTGTTATTGGTCAGGTACGGCCGTGAGCTGCTACAGGTGCTGGGCGGGCTAGCCAGCGACCTGAAGGCGGAGGGGTTGGTGCTGGTGCTCAGGATGCTGGAGGCCGTCGTGCGCACCTGCTCCGTGGATGGCGTCCTCCTAGTCACGCCCCTCGTCGCCAAAATATCTTCTAGTGAGATACTAGTTTTCTCTTGCACTTATTTCAGTTTTTAATCTAGCAGGTTAACTCTTGAATACCAGGGCCATGCTATGAGAACTCGCTTGAGTACTCGCATAGGGATAAGTACATGTACGTAGCGGCCTAAGTACACGTAGCCGCTGATTTCTAGTGTTAATACCGTATGTGGGTTTAGCTTGAAAGACGGTGAGCAATTGGCTGACGGAAGTAACAATCGGTAACAAATATTATAGTTACAATGCCTCAAGACGTTCGCTGCAACACAGTATTTTTTTCAGATGGCTTGTATAGTACACAGCAGAACGCCGGCAATCTTGTTTAAATTGCATGTCAATCAAAGCTATTATTCCTTTTTTATTATGGCATTAGTTCGTATTGCTCTTAGTTACTTTTCATTAAAGTTTTATTCCGAGCATATTACCAAAAAGTAACTTACCTAGTTCTTAATTGCAGAAAATCACAAGTTTGAAAAAATGGCAACTTCTCCGGAGTCAGGTATCAGCAGGAAAATAATTAAATTTGTTCTGTATTTTTTTTTAACAAGCTATTAATTTTTTTCAAATGTTCAGAGCGAAGTCAGTGAGCTCAGGTAGAACCTCACAATGAGACTGACGGCGTACGACTGCGGACTGTCATTGATCTGGTCAGACCTTTTATAACTTACCTCGTGCAATTCTTGTACCTGGCAAATATGAAAACATCCGCGGACAAATGATACATTTCGGTAGTGAAATAGCGGTAGTAAATAGTAAATGATCTCTCTCATTCACAACGGGAACTTTTAGGTTAGGTTAGGTTAGGAACAGTTTGTGTGTCCCTAGACTTAGTGTTGAGTTTAATTTTATCTTCTTGAGTATAGCGAAGTTTTTCCCTGCTATATTTTATGTTGCTCAACTGAAAACAACTTTCTATTAATATTTATAACTCTGCTCTATATTCACTGTAATTTATTCGTCAATGCTGATTTTTAAGTATAAATCAATAAATCATTTGTTGTGAATTTTATTATATTGATTTTCTACATCCAATTTCCTCCTCAAAAAATATTCAATATTTGTCTAAAAATAAATGAATAATTCTTTATATCATTCACTTATTTTTAGACAAATATTGGAAAATTTTTAGGGAGGAAATTAGATGTAGAAAATCAGTAGAATAAAATCTTAACAAAATGATCCAAGAATTATAATGATTAATTTGCGGTGTTCCAGACCTGCTCCTGGACGAGACGAGCACCTACCCGATGATGGTGTCTGCCCAGCTGTCCCTGCTGAGCAGGATTCTGCTCGTCCATTACGACAGCTTCACTGCAATCCTGCAGCTAGTGAGTACCACTTCCTGTACCATCGAGTCCTGTACACTTGCCTGTACCATCGAGTCTCCTGTACACTTGCCTGTACCATCGAGTCCTGTACACTTGCCTGTACCATCGAGTCTCCTGTACACTTGCCTGTACCATCGAGTCCTGTACACTTGTGATGGACGACGTCAAATGTGACGTAGCGTGCCTTTTACTTGTAACTGAATAAAACCTCTTACTTGCTTTTATTGATTCATAATTTTTTATCGAATGAATGTATTTTTTTCAAGCAGTGTGAAATTATTATTATTATTATTATTATTTGCATTTTAATTATCATTACTCCAAATGATTTTTTAGCCTTACTTTGAGGACTTATTGCTCATTCGCTTCATTTGGGTTTCTTTTCAGAAGATTAAAAATTAAATTTAAATATGTCAGAAGAGATAGTGTCGACAAGAAACATTTCTTCTGTTCTGTAATTTAAAGTCAATACTGTCTCTTCTGACGCATCTTCTAGCTCTGTAATTAACAGGATTGAATAGGTAGTATAGCGGGCAACTTTTGGCCGCAATCTTGATTCTAATCCGCTGCACTTCTCCTAGCAAGACAAGAAAGAAAAAGTGTATGAATCTCTTCTTAAGAATTAACTGGTGGCTAATCAGGAGCCCTTTTCCTACCTGAACTATAATTATTAGCTGGTTCCTCTTGGGGACAGCCTCCGCCAGTTCTGTGAAAGCTAACAATTTGGTAGAACTGTTGATATCTGTGTATTTGTTTCGACCCTAATTTTGTGTTCTAATTTCGACATTCATTCTGTGATCGCTTGGCTCGTGTTTGCGAAGTTATCCTCAAGTTTGTATTAGTTGAGTTAATCTCGCGTATAATGAAATATATTTGTGTTTTTTCCAAGACTGTACGTTGTTTACGATCATCCACGTATGTAAGGGTCCGCTGGCAGAAACCGTGAGTTATAATATATCACATTTTCCCCCTACAATACTGTATATTTCCCGCTACACTATAATATAGCAGATTTTTCCGCTACAAAACAATATAGGTATCTGATTCTCCCTCTGCAATACAATATTAAATATCACATTTTCCTGCTACAATACAATATCAGATTTTCCCGCTACAATATAAAATATCACATTTTCCCGCCACAATACAATATAATGTAACAGATTTTCCCGCTACAATACTAAGTGCCCTATCTCCACCAGATAAGCCAGCACGTGCAGGAGGCAGACGAGGCGGTGCTGACGGCTCTGCTGCGTGTCTGGTGCTCACGTCTCTCCGTGGTCACGCCTGACGAGCGTCGTAAGCTGGCCGCCCTCGGCCTCTGCCGCCTCATTGCTGTCCATCACCCCGCCCTCCTGGCCGTCTGGAGCCGTGCTGCTGAGGCCATCGTTGAGGTCATCTATGACGTCACCAACGAGGACACCAAACAGGACAAACTTGTGCGTCATGTGTTTGTTATTGTTATAGCCTAAATGAGGGCAACAAACAGGACAAACTTGTGCGTCATATGTTTGTTAATGTTGTTGTTATAGTCTATATGAGGGCAACAAACAGGACAAACTTGTGCGTCATGTGTTTGTTAATGTTATTATAGCCTATATGAGGTTAACAAACAGGACAAACTTGTGAGTCATGTGTTCGCTAATATTATTATTATTGCTTAAACAAATTGTTGGTTCACTTGCACTACGGGCGAATGTGTTGAGTTATTTTTAATTCATGGCATCTGCAAACGCAAATAACGACTGCTTCTTCTGGCTTAGAATATTCTTTCTTTTACGAGTTCGTATTATTAGCTGTACGTATCAGTTATTCACTACCATTTAGTACGTTTGTGGTGACTGAAATCAAATTCATTATTCTAGCATGTCTAGCATCTACTAAAATCCTTGTGCGCCATGCATACTTATTATTATTATTAAACTATTATTTAGATTACCTATTTTTTGTCTAATACCCTCGATTAATTTCGCACTTGAGCATAGTATTTTAATCATGTAGGAATATCATGTCAATAAAATATATACTTGATAAATATTATGTACAATTAATTTAACTTATTCACAGCTGCAGCATATATATTTGAACGAAGAAATCCCTTATGTATTGATAATAGATGGAATAATAATGCAATGATTAACGTGTATACTAACGCAGCCTTGTGACGACAGGTGATAAGTGACAGCGACTACGGCTCAGTTCAGCCTGACGAAGCGAACTCTTCAGCGTCCTCTTCGTCAGCGGTGGACCCGAGCTACCTAGCCGCCCTCGCCGAGGACGATGATGCCCCCAGGGTCGCCTACAGCGAGGACCCGCTAGCTGTCGACCCTGACTGCGAGCACAGCAAACGGCGTCATGCTCTCGCCAGGATTGATCCTGTGCATAACTTCCCTCTGCAAGGGTTTTTTGGCAACGCTCTCATGGAGTTCCAGAGGGCGGCGCCCCCCGAGACCGTCCAGCACGTCATGGCCAACCTCACTGATGAAGTGCGCGCCGTCATCAGAGATGCAACCTCCAACCTCTCCTTTAAACCGTCATAATCACGTCAGAATATCTTCTTATGACGCCCGTGTACGTCATAATTGTTCTCCAGTTATGTACCTCTCCTTTAAACCGTCATAATCACGTCAGAATATGTTCTCATGACGCGCATGTGTGGCATAATTGTTCTCCAGTTATGTCATCACGCGTCGTTATGACTCATAAAATAGTGTTGTCATATTGACCTCACTATAGGTCATACCGACCTCGCAGTTGACGTCACGATGACATATCTTGAATGCATAATTGTGACGCTATAACTCATCAGAACAACACTTTGTTATCACGAGCTCTGCTGGTGTGAGTACAACATGCCCAACTGAATATAATTATCGCATAGAGAATTACGGCACCTCCTCAAACGCATAATTCGGTTACGCAAAATGTACGCGTCAAAAAATGAACAGATTGAGAGCGGATCTATTCTTGTACTACTCTATGTATTGACAATTGCAACCAGAAAGGTTGTCATTTGCATCACGTTATTATGTTAAAAGCTGCTTCAGGGGCCGTTTCTTACGTTAAAAGCAATGTTTCGTTGAACTGGAACAATCTCACAGTGATGTGTATAATCTGCAGTGTGTTGTGTAATTGGTTTGCATTTAAATGCTCTCGATGTCCTTTGAATACTTTAATTTTTATGCCCACGCAAAAGTCTGGTTTTAATTAAGCTTTGTAAATAATCATTAAAGCATATCGATTTGTAGGCGGGTGCTTTCGTTACAATTTTTATGAATTTATTGCACATGGTTCAGTTGAGTAGATTATAATGATCTTCACTAACTGATCTTTCATTTCTCGTGAATTTATTACACTGTTTCCTCGAGCTTCATTTAATTGCTTCTATTCTACGTTCAGTCGCAAGTTCCGAGTTTCACTCTTCATCAATTCTATCTATCGCACTCCACTTCTCTGTTCAGCTCTATTGATATCATGAACAAGTCTCACTTAACTTCTCATCGGTAATATACAAATACATACTGATTTATTTGGTTTGCCTCACGTCCTCGTGTGCAAATAATCAAATTATCTGGCAGCTTTACATAGTCAATACCGCTGAGCTGTTCAGCGGTCTGAGGAGAAAGACACCCGAACTCTTGGAACTGTTCAGTCGTCTTAAAGACGACTGCTACCCATACCTACATCTGCGGTTAACTGCCCTTCTTTTATATTTCTATGCGGTGATCTCCAATTTGTTAAAGAGACTACAAATAAATCAGCTCAGTGCTCTATTTGCAACCATTGCCTCTGCCTCCTTCTTGGGCTGCGCTCACGCTCCTTCACAACGTGTGGCTCTGTGAACGAACTTCAATTGATATGCCCTGACGTACTAGCATTTGTTCGTGCCGTTTTTTCTGTTCTACGTAATTTTTGTTTTTTTTTTTTTTCATTTTTTGGTGGTGTCAGATTTATTCTGCTGTTCTTAATATCATTGACTAGATAATTTTTTTCTTGTGAAGGGTACATAAGCCATCATCACCCGATGTGGTGAATGATTTATCTGCAAATTTTTGGAAAATGCGCCCGTGCATTCTAAATCATTGTTGTTAGTTGCAAGGGGGCAACAAACCCGTTTGTTTCCGATCATTTTTGGCGTAAATATTATCGACAAATTTAAGTTTATTACTTGCCACATGCTTGTTTATGCTTAGTCTCATTCGATTGATTCGTATTGCGCACAAAGTGATAAAATTGTAACATGTGTTTCTACAGAAATGATGTGCTGACAACTCGCGTAATTTTAGAAATTAAAAGCAGCTAAACTTGCTGTGAAAATGCTCTGCTCTTGACACATAAAATGAGGGACTTACGATGCCTCAATTGTTTTCCTATGCTACAAAAAAACCCACATTTTCTGTTTAAATACGCGACATAAGTAATGGTAAAGAGTATTACTTATTGACTCTAATTAGTTCAGTAACTTAGAAGAGTCAGCTACCGTTGACTGTCAAGTTGTCTGTTGACAAACCACATCTCCGTTTGATGTTTCCCTGGACTGCCGCTCTGAACAAATCGGCTTGAATAATTAGTGCCTAAAGGAAAATCTTGTCTGGCAAATTTTTCACAATTTTTCCGTAGACCCAATGAAATATTGTACGCGTTTAGAAGCAGCTGTTACCACCCAATAAGTTGTAGGTCAATTCGACCTCGGCAACAAATTTAATTGTGCCAACTTTTACTTCTGTTAATAGGGAATTATTTTTTAATTTTTAACAGTTTTTAAACAACACAGACAGTCACGATAGTTAATCTATTTCCCCAGTGGAAAATATTGATGCTGTCATATTTGTCATAGCAAATATTAATACTTTGCGATCATATTTTCTTAGTTATGATATTTTCATCCTGTTGAATATGCAATTCATTTTCGGTTATCATTTTTCTCACTCTCGTTGCTTTCATGACTAAAGCTGAAGACTTGCTTGAACCACATTATTATGTTTGTATACTTTTTATTATATTGTTGAGGAGAAGTTAATTGACGGCTATTAACTATTTTTGACCATTATTTTGAACTCTGCACTGTCACTGCACGAAAGTGTTCAATTGAATCAATTGGGATTGTGTGTTCTTCAGTACTGTTTATTCTCCATTTATTCTCGAGCAATGAATGAGTTTTGTGTAAGAGTACAGTTAGTGAGCATGCCTTCCTGTAAAAGTTGTTAAGAATGATGAACTATCCCCCAGTAAGCCGGTATACTTTATCACGAAAATGCCTGGACTTTTTTTACATGAATCTTACAGGTTCTACTAATTGTCTCTTTGGTCAGAAGGCCGTCTCGTAGCAACTTGCTTTATTACATTGCTATTCCTTCCAACGTTCGAAGAGTAACACGCTGAAGAAATATCTGTAATGAATCTAAGATGTAAGTTCTCTTTATTTTATTTTGTACTATATTTTCTCTGTGGTTATTTTGCATAAGTTTTGCTGTTAGTATTCAGCAATTTGTATCAATGTCATAAGACTAGTTTATTTACTGTAACTTATAAGATTTTTTTAAACGTCGGTGCTATGCTTCATGAGGGATTTTCTTTGCCGCTGCCTCGACTATTACTAGTGATATTTACGTGTGTATACAGTATTTAACCATTTTTGTGTAAGTGTATGTAAATGGTACGTAACTTTTTGTTGTATACAAGTAAACAGTACGTAACCTCTTGCTGTTTACGTGTATATAAACAGTACGTAATCTTTTGCTGTATACAAGTAAACAGTATGTAACCTCTTGCTGTTTACGCGTATATTATCAGTATGTAACCTCTTGCTGTATACGCGTATATAAACAGCACGTAACCTCTGGCTGTTTACGCGTATATAAACAGTACGTAAACTCTGGCTGTTTACGCATATATAAACAGTAGGTAATTTTTCCTGTATGACGTGACATTAATCAATGAGTGACGGCATTCACATTGTATTTCATGTGTGTTACGAAGTAAAGGTGAACATGACGACCGTTTTTTCGGTGCTGTTTTGGTATCACACGAGTCTTGGATGACCGTGAAATCGAAGGCTGTGTACGTGTTGTTCTTGACATTATTATCCTGCATGCTGTTGTGTACACATAATATAACACCGTTTTAGACGCGACTTTTATTTCATCCTTGGAAATTTCATTGCTATGAAATTTATTGTTATTGTATATTATGACTCCTTAGGGGGGGACTTCTGACGGGTGTCTGTGCGCGTCAGAAGTCCTATGGGATTTCGCGCTCCTAGGGGGATTGTTCCTGAGCGCCCCACCGCTGAGCTCGCGGTGTCTGACTGTAGGTCTCAGTTGTGGGGTTAAGTTATTATGTAGGTAGGATTCCTTACATTTCCCTTCTCTGTCTCTCTCGTGCGGGCACCGGCGTCCCGTGTAAGCGACCTCTTGT
The DNA here is from genome assembly GCF_000764305.2 of Hyalella azteca. Lineage (NCBI taxonomy): Eukaryota > Metazoa > Arthropoda > Malacostraca > Amphipoda > Hyalellidae > Hyalella > Hyalella azteca. Next base: position 50,719 of record NW_025932021.1, on the reverse strand, counting down.
TCGAGTGTCTTAGTTTCTGTTGCTTTCCACCTGTCCCTCCTTGTCACTTCGTCTCTTTGAGATGCTAACGCTGCTTCTTTCGAGCCAGCTTCAGCGAGCTGGACAATTGAGACCTTCCGCCCCTTGTGGGTGATGAATAATTCGAGACTTTGAACAATTGAGACCTTCCGCCTTACTGGCGATGTTACATTTTGACCTCCGGCGCGAAAAAGCTTGATAGCTGAAGCGCTAGCAAACCATTCTACTACTACTATCTTCACACGAGCAGAAAACGGACGTAACACTGGAACACCCTTTTGCCATGTCAGATTGGGTGAGGATCAATGAGCCAAACAATGGCAAAAAGTTCACCGCTATCTGAACAAAGTCTCATTCATTTCCCTGAGCATAAGAAAAGCTCTCAACCTCGTTGGGCTTCTGAGTCTGTAAACGTGAGTGAGAGGACCTCTTTAGAACGTAGCTACCTAAATTGCAGCAGCGGCTGTAGCATATTTACGATAACAATGTAACACATGCCGCAGACAATATTTTATTGTTAGATATTAAATACACAAAAAATATAACTCAGTACTCACTGCACTGAGTGACATAGAGCGCATTTTCTCGTCGACGAAAACTTGGTCACGGACGGACATGGCGAGCACAATAGTGCATTTTTTCCATAAATGAGAAAATGCGCTAAAAGGATGCGGTCAATTGAGGGCATCGTGATGAGCCTCTTTATATCCGTCAAACTTTGCAAACTTTCTGAATAAAATTCTGAGAATCTGACTTATTCGTTCTACATCGTGTTAAATGCATATAAAGTAGTGAATTCGTTTAGACAAACACATCAGTAGATTAATAGAATAGAATTGTCGGCACTGAAGAAATAGGCCCATGGCCTGTTGCCGATTCTTGTACTTTTCGTGACTTGATTCACAAGGGACCGGGCCTTTTGAACCCGATCTTTCCATAACTGACGATTGTTTGCGATAGCTGCTGGACTTATTGCCTGGTCCGTAATTTGCTAGGCATTTTAAGACTGAACATATGCTCCTGCATAGCTTCGTCTGGACTTTTTGCCTGGTCCGTAATTTGCTAGGCATTTTAAGACTGAACATATGCTCCTGCATAGCTTCGTCTAGTCTGCTATTGAAGATGTTCATACTCGGAGCGTCAACAATGCTATCAGGGAGGCTGTTCCACATGTCGGTGACTCGAAGCGAGAAGAAATGTTGTCGCGTGGATGTGTTATAACGCAGTTTTTTAGTTTATAGCCGTGGCCCTGGTGTTGGTTCTTTCAAATTCTAGGACTCCGGGGACCTTGTATAAACCGTGGGTATACTTGTATACTTCACTGAGGTCACCACGCAGACATCGATAACGGAGGCTTGGAAGCTTCATAAGCTTTAATTTTTCTTCATAAGCTTTAATTTTTCTTCATAAGGCTTACCTTTTAATCCCGGAATTATCCTTGTTGCACCTCTATGAACACTCCCGACTAAATTTCTGTCCTTTTCTAGTTTTGGTGACCGCTCGGCGTTTCCAAACTCTATGTTCGGACGCACAACAGCGAAAAACAACAGCTTCATCGCTTCTGCATCTTGAAACTCGCAAAAGCGTCTGATCAGTCAAAATCGTTGGCTTTATTAACTTATGCTTCAATATGCTTAGAAATTTTCAACTCGTTGTCGACATTGACTCCTAAGTCTTTTCCCATTGTCGACTTCGACATCATGACTTTGTCGTTGCAACCATGTCTTCTCATATTGTAATCTTGCTGTTCATTATTCTTGCCAAGGTGGATTACTTTACATTTGTCAGCGTTAAAACTCAACTGCCACTTATCAGCCCTATTCGGGACATCATGAGGAGCCTCTTGATGTCCGTCAAAATTTCTGAATAAAATTCTTGAGTATCTGACTTATTATTCGTTCTACGTCGCGTTAATGCATATATGTATACTAGATAATTAGTCTAGACAAACTTAATCGTAGATTAATATATCAGATCTTGAAGAAATTCTTTCAAAATTCAATAAAAGTATATGTAAAGTAGAGATGAGAGTAAAATATTGTTTCATTGTACATGCTGACAAGTGTAAAGTACTTCACCTTGGAAAGAACAATGAACAGCAAGATTACAGTATGAGAAGACATGGTTGCAACGAGAGAGTAATGATTGAAAAGTCAAGTGTGGAAAAAGATCTCGGAGTTTATGTCGACAAGGAGCTGAAATTTTCTAAGCACGTTGAAACGCAAGCTAACACATCCAACAAACTTCTTGGACTAATCAGACGCTCATACGAGTTCCTAGATGCAGAAACGATGAAGCAGTTGTTTGTTGCCGTCGTACGACCGAGTCTAGAGTTTGGAAACGTTGTGTGGTCACCGAGATTTGAAAAGGACAGAAATTTAATAGAGAATGTTCAAAGACGTGCAACAAGGATAATTCCAGGCTTGAAGGGCAAGTCCTATGAAGAAAGATTGAAGATTATGAAGCTTCCAAGCCTCAGTTATCGACGTCTACGTGGGGACCTCATTTTGCGCTGCAACTTCTCCACGCGACAAAATTATTTCTCGCTTCGAATCACCGACATGTGGAACAGCCTCCCCGATGACATCGTTGGCGCTCCAAGTATGAACGCGTTCAAGAACAGACTAGATAAAGCTATGGAAAAATATATGTTCAGATTTGATATGCCTAGCTCCTTATCGAACCCGGTGGAAGTCTAGTAGCTACTTCAAACTATCGCCATTCATGAAAAGATCCTGGCAAATAACACGATATTAGATCTTCTGTGAACAAGGCACGAAAAGGAAAAGAATCGGCGACAGGCCACATCAGGCCTACACTTCAGCGCCGACATCACTATGTTATGTTATGTTATGAGTATTTTACCCGTTGATATAATGAATCAAGTATCATAGTATCCTCATGGTTCAACCATGGGTATCCCCATGGTTAAATAACATTATTAATTCAACCATGGGTATCCCCGTTTAAACATTTAAATCATGGCACCGACCATTTCAACCATGGCACCGACCATTCCGCTACTTTCATCTTCCTGCTTTTTTCTTGGCACCATCACGGTGATGGCATCAGTGCCATCACCATTCACCTAGTCCGAGTCAGTGTTTGTCCGGACGTCGTGAGAGTTGGTTGTGGGCGGTTGGGGCCAGTGTGAGAGACGTTGAGAGGGATCGTCATATTTTAACTACATATCTAAATTTGGTGTGCCATCATGGATCCCGAGGCATTTTTAGAGTTGGCCAATCAGGTCACAAAATTAAAAATGTTCCCATATTTTGATATAGCACATTGCGTGATTTGTTGTCTCTACGCCAGAGAAGATGTTGGCACGGGTGAGTTAGCTAAACTGAGTTTGACTGTCTAGAGATGAAAACTCAAATGATATTATTGTTCCACCGATGGCACTGATTTTCTTATCTACCACATTAACATCAGTTATAGTGTATTCCATTGATTTTTTAACACGTTTTTCTTTATTCAGCATCGCGTTTGTTTGTTTCAAATTGTTTGTTGACTTGTTGTTAACATTGACAGCGAAAATTAGCCCACTTCTGATTGCTCTAGAGTCTAGAGATCAGAAATTTGGCATGCAGGCTATTTTCGCCAAACAATTTCATATACAATCATAAAAACTAGCAATTAGAGACCTAAATTAGCTTAATTGAGTAAAGTACATAATTATAGTATGATGTGCAGGCGCTGACGTATGACGTTATAGACGAGCAGGCGCTGACGCTGCGTATCAATACGGTATCATCGATACGTACGTCAACTTGACGTACGTCGTCAACGTCAAGTCATACTTAATCAAATCTTAATCGTTTTTCTTGTGGACTAAAAAGTAGAAAATGAAATATTAAAAAAAATCTTTTTAAAAACCACATTTTTTTGTGGACTAAAAAGTAGAAAATAAATAATGGCTTGCCTAGGCTCCAAAAAACGTGGGTCGGGCTGTACATTCACTATCAAATTTCCAAAATTCGTGTCTTGTGTGCTTTTTGCTTTAATCATAAATCCCATGGTCAGGAAGATGTGCCACTCAGTGCCAGGTACGCGGAAATTTATTTTGTCATTTTAACGACCTGTGCGGTGCGCCGTACTACGTTGGTAAAAAAATGCGCCGTGCGCCATGGTGGCAATCCATAGGTTATTCAAAAGAACCTGTTCTTATGTCATTTTGAACCGATCAACGCTTCTTTACGGACCGATCGTAAAACACCTTCACCGGCAAAAGCTTTTGCACTTCTGAAGAAAGTCAGCTGACAGCTACACTGGCCGTGGGGCGTGGTGGACCGAATTTGAATTTAAACTGCGGCTGTTATACATACAAAATGTAAACAGACGGTGTTCAGTGTTGCCATATGACTTTGGAGAAAATTTCTTCTAAAATAAAGATGGCCAGGACTGCGCGAACACGTGCGCGAAGATAATCAATTTTCATTACATTGCGCCAACTGTGCACAGCAATAGCTTAAAAAAAGTGAAAATGCGCGGGAAAATTCACCGAAAACATACATCATCCTGAGTGTGGCATAAATCTGCCTGACACACGTTTTTCTGGGGAGAGCCATAATTTATTTTCTACTTTTTAGTCCACAAGAAAAACATGTTTTTTAAAAAGATTTTTTTTAATATTTTATGTTGTCCGCACTCCCCATTATATTTCCTGCATTGGTTATGTCATGTATCATCATTGCATCATTTATTTGTATGGAAAAGAAAATATTTACATTCCTTTTCTAGGCTGCAAATAATATAAGTGTCACTGACTCACTGTGTCAGTTACACTTGATGGTAGAGATTTTTCACCCTTGTTTGGAATTTGGAAATATCTCCTGCCATCAAGCCTCAATGATAAGTAATGATACTCTGCCCCTGGGGTACTGCCCAATGGCAGAATGGCCCAATGGCAATTTGGATGATACTGCCACTAGCCAATTTGGAATATCTGGCAGAAAATTACTAAAATTGGGGGCAAAAACCATAATTTCATCGATAATTTTCAAAAATATCATTCAGAAAATAGCATTTTTTGTTACTTTTCACTAAAGAAATCGGGAAAAGACCATAGGACTGATGACTGAGTGAAATTAGCTATTCATATACCTAGGTATGTCAATGTGTATATACCTAGGTTACTGTCCTAGGCCTAGGGTCCCCAGTCCTAGGGAAATTGATAGATTCCTTTTCACACAAAATTTCAGTACCGTAAAATGGGGTAACTTAGACCATTTTTTATAAATGATGCCATTTTTTTACTAGCTAAATTAAACTTGAATTGAAACATGCAAAATCAGGTCTATACTCTAGCTTCACTCACCATAAATTGCTGGCTCCTGCCTCTCATAGTCTTTATGTAATTTAAAAAAAATTGATGGTCTTTGTTACCCCAGCTCTTGGGGTATCTCAGACCGGGTGGTAAAATCAATTATATTTTTTGCTAAAATAACTCCAAATAACTCCAGGTTTTGGTGCATTGTAGTAGAACTCTTCTAGTTACATATGCAAATGACAAACTTGAGGAAAGTGTCATAGTTTGCAAATGGGGGGCGCCGCCCCATAATGAGGGAAATGTGACTACCTAATGGCAGCCCTGATGGGGTAATATTGACTGGCTTGGAAATTAAGTTAAAATTACCATATATAAGACTCTGTAGAGTCTGAAACATAAAGAAAAAACATAAATAGGCTGTCAAACATAAAATATGTTATATATGGTAATTTTATATTAACTTCCAAGCCGGTCTATGTTACCCCTTCAGGGCTGATATTAGGTGGTCTAAGTTACCCCATTTGGGGGCGGTGCCCCCCATTTGCAAACTATGACATTTTCCTAAAATTTGTCATTTGCATATGTAACTAGAAGAGTTCTACTACAATGCATCAAAACCTGGAGTTATTTAACCAAAAAATGAAAAAAAAATTGAAGGGGATACTCTGACAGGCTTTAAATAATAGGTTTTTTTCATGGGTCACATTTTTAATTTTTTAACCTATTAGATATGCAACATTTTTAATTTTTTAACCTATTAGATATGCAAACTTTTTAAATCTTTCTATTGTGTTATGTAGCCTCAGTATTAGGCCTTTAATGACCATTGACAAAATTTTTCTATGGCAAATAGTTTTTGAGTTTTGGGGGTTTTTGTTAAAAAAACGAAAAGTGGTCTAAGTTACCCCGCCAGTCTAAGTTACCCCATTTTACGGTATATGATTTTAAAAGCTTCAATCTTTTTTTATGTTACTTATTAACTACAATAGTTGTTTTTGGGCAGCATGGTATTATTCTACATAAAAAAGAGAATGGTTGATAAAATCCAGTACTGGATCAGTAGCAACTCAATTATCTTTTTTAGTGCATTTCCATATTTATGGAAAAAATACACTATTATGCTTGCCATGTCCGTCTGTCCATCCGTGACTTCATGTTTTCTTCGAGACATTGAGGAGAAAATGCGCTCTCTGTCACTCAATGCAGTGAGTATGGAGTTATATATATTTTTTAGGTCCTGTCTCCTACCTAAGAACAGAAAATTATTGGACCCTTTGGATCAAAGGTAGAAGTTGTTCAAATGATTAGTGGAATCTTCCAGCTGCTAAGTTACATTTTGTTGTAAATTAGTGGTATATTTGATTCAATGTTGCAGTTTTATTATCAACAATTTACATATAGTATGATTTAATTGAACTTCTTACCTCTAGGGTTGTCCATTATACTGGCTCAGAAAGGAAATTCTTGCCACTCTGGCCATCTATAGCAAAAAGTTTTTACTGTACAAAGGTACCTAACCATGCAAAAAATTTCTATGCTTAAAATTGTATAAGGACCTTCCTGATATGATTCAGTAGCTGTGACTACCCATCTATCTATTGCTTAAACATTACAAAACACACTTCTGATAATAATGTCTTTGACCTCATGGAAAGCTGGCTGGGCATGAGCTGTGAAAATTGACTGCTTTCTAATGTACCGGTAGTATTTATTTTCATCTAACTAGAATGAAATATTGCTTTTGCATCCTATTTGTGGTACAGATCTTGTTGCAAAACCTGTTGCCATATTTCATGAAATTGTTGATTATATTATAAGGTAAAGAAGAGCTCTGATGAATTTTTTTTGTGTACCGGTATATAATTTATGGATGTAGAATAAAAATCCATGAAATCAGTACAGTCAATAATGATATACCGTACAAAACGATTAAAGCTTATTGGGGACTTGAGGTTATAAGGAAGAATTTTTAATGTCTACAATGCATCTTACTGTATCATTGGACATTAGACAAATTTTGTGATAGTACTGTTTTATTGTTACTATCTAAATTATTATAATCTATTCAGTTGGCACAGTTCGAAAACTAGTGTGAATTTAGCATTTCTATAAGATACCGTCAACCGGGGCTACTCGGGACGGGCGGGGTAACTCGGGACGGTCCTCCGATAAGGCATAAAACTGTTTTGGTAGCAAAACTAATTGGAATATTGCAAAACTAAATATAGTGGCATAAACTTCAACATTTTTCCTATCTATGTAGTATAAAGGAAATTAAAAAATACTACATATACTAGCAAAGAAAAATTCCTGAAAGAAATGGTGAAAAACGATATTTTGAAAAGTTACTTCTGCTAAGGTCTGTAGTAAAAAAATATTTGCCGTATTAAAAAATTGCGCTTAGAAAAAAGTGGCAGACAAGTGTCAGCATGAAAACTTTATTTGCAGAATTTACATACCTCAATTCAAATGGCGGCCATTTCCGCACAGCAGGGCAACTTGGGACACCCCCCCCAGGGCTATTCGGGATACCCCCAAAAACGCATTTACAGTAGAATCTCAGTTAGCAGAGGCTCCAGTTACGAAAAAAACGGATTAAAAACAAAGAATATTGATTACAATTACCTCGCTCAGCGAAAAAAATTTCACTTATCGAAAAATTTGTGTTTCATCAGTCATCACGAAATTGTGCATAGAATGTCATATATAGAATTGTGCACCTGGCATCATGGAATGAAAAGTAATTGACCTAAACTATGATTTATTTCTCCAAAACATATGATGGTTGTCACTAAAACATTCCTTTCTGTTTCAGGTATGTTTTTCATGATCTTTTTTATAGTAAATTCACTTAACCCAATTAAAATGGTGTGAAATTACAAGCCGTCCTGTAAGCTTACAGATACAGAATAAATGCTACTTGGCTGCTGATTTGAAGCTTGCAGTGGACAAGGTTGCTGTAAATGCTCAATGGCACGTTCATGGATACAGTAATATCGCATCAATAATATGGTAATTAATGTATATGGTAATATCATATCAATAAAGGAAAAACAAGTAAAAATCACGGAAAATGTCATTTATTCTACCTCTGCATCATCTACAATGAAAGAGGCAGACTTCAGAGTACTGTTAGTAATGGATGAGTACACTCTGCATGCTTCAAATGTTTTAAAATGAAGTTCTATTCCAAGTGCACGTCCCGAGTAGCCCCGTTCGACGGGGCTACTCGGGACACTCTTTTTTTGCTTCTGGCACCTTACGAATAGCATATGGAATTTTTTTGGAGAAGCCATGTGATAGCCCTTGCAAAGAGCTTTGAAATGAGCCTAAACTTGTTTACGAAATGTTTCATTGTAAGAAGTTATGAATGAAAAACATTCAAAATCGTCCCGAGTAGCCCCGGTTGACGGTACTCGTTTACAGCTCTGAACGGCCTTTATACTCTTTTATTTTTTACCAGTTCAGTAAATCTGTTCGAGTTCATAGGTACAATTATCAACAAAATCAGTTAGTTTCACTGTTCTATGATCATCCCAATCTTGTTTGGTGTTAAGGCAGATGCGCCTGAACTATTGATTTCTTTTTCATCAATAACAATTGCCATTATTGAACTATTGAGTTCGTTACCATCAACAATAGTTGCCATTATTAAACTATTAAGTTCGTTACCATCAATAACAATTACCGTTATTGAATTAGTTACCATAAATAGCAATTACCATTATTGAACTATTGAGTTCGTTACCATCAATAACAATTACCTTTATTGAACTATTGAGTTCGTTACCATCAATAACAATTACCNTACTCCACACATTGTTGCCTGAGATCGCTTGTTTGTGCCCGAGCTTTGTATGTACTCCACACATTAATTGTTGCCTGAGGTTGTTGCCTTGATGCCCCTGAACTTTCTACTTTCAAGATGATGCTAGATTTTGAAGGTTATCTACTATTAAGCCTAATCAATTATTCTTGTATTGTCTTTCTTGTTTCTTTCTAAATTCTCAGTTATTGAGACATTTAATTGCTTCTCACCATATTGTTTTTATTTTGTTAATATTTGCTAACATTGCTATAACTTATATTAATGCTCATGTAGCTATCCCAATTTCAAGTTGAAAACCCTGTGCTGCTGTTCATTTGGTGGTCACTGACCCGCTGGCCATGATCGCTAATAGAGCGATCATTGAACAACAATGCGCGTAGGTACATTGCTTCACTACCAAGTGTTACGTATACGTCTATTGCTTCAGTACTGTTTCGTAATATCGTCAAGCTCGTGTAAAGACAATCGTATCGAATTGTCTCCTCTAAACTATCTTGTCATATGATGTTTTTACCGTTTTAAATATTTGATTCAATTATCTCTAATTAAAGATGTTACGTTAATTTTAAGTTATTCATGTTGGGATGGGCTTAAAATGTGGCAATAATTTCATCTAAGCTAACACAATAAACTGATAGTCCAGACAGCATTTTGAATTTAATAATTGTGTATGTGTTGTGTGACGAATGAGCGTATGGCCTGAATGGTAATAATGGGTTCTAGGTCAGTATTTAAGCAAAGATGTGAAGAGGTAAAAAATTAAAAACTTCAGACTACAAACGTGTCTCGGAGCACCTTCCCACCAATATATTCTTTCAACGTTTACCAACGTGTGCTGTGTTGAAATAGTCTAAGTTTTTACAAACCTTTTAGTTGTTCATTACTTTTTTCAAAGTTTTTTTTATTGTGTTTCAGATAAGTGATTCAAAGTTACTCAAATGGATTTTTTATCTACACTCGCGTCAAAACACAGCGGAAAATCGTGCGCTGCATTAGACAGCGGTCGAACGAATTCCGATGACTTCGCAACTAATGTACAAGCAGAAGCAACATTAAAGAATGCTGATTTACTAAAAAATGTAAATAGGGTACTCTATAAAATGTAAATACTCTATAAATAAATATATATACTCATGTAAATACTCTATAAATAAATATATATACTCATGTAAATACTCTATAAAATTGTAGTTATTATATTTTGTTTACATAAAAGCAAGTGTATCGTGCTTCTATTTATTGCCTGATACCTCAGGAAGGAAAGCTGCCATGACGAGCAATGCTTGGCTATACAATTCTCGTCGTGGGCAGCTGTCAACTCCCGGCTAAAATTATCGAGGAAAAACTCTTGCGTACGTGCGTGGTCAACCAAACTCTGTGCCTCCATTTTACTATTTAATATAACGGATTTGCATTATCGAAATTGATCTTTTTTTTGGTAATTGTACCATGCTCTGGCTTACAACAAAGAATTAACTTGTTTAATTGCAGACGAAAAAGTGTCACAAGAGTAGAAGCAAAACTGTTTTCATGGAATACAATGTCGTCTCATGATTGGTTGGACAATGGGAAAAACTAGCCAGACATTGTTTCCTACTGCAGCTCGTTTTAAATAATGATACATTTAAAGTATGTTTCGTGCCATCTCAATGACCTGCATCGTCTCTATGTCAAATATCAAACTTTTGATTGTGCCTAGCTGTTGAGGGAAGAAATTCATTTAAATCTAGTTATCGTCTCTGGATTTTATAACAAAATGCACTATGTTAATCGTTTGTCTTTAAACAAAAAACACTTTTAAATTAACGAAAAAACCGCATGTTTTTTGTTCATTTAATTCAAACTTATAACAGTTTACAACGATTTTTTCTATCCATGCCGCACTAAGCAGAAAACCCTTTCTCAGAAAAGTTTAACAAATTTTCTCGCCATGAGTCTGAATCTTTCAATATCTCTAATTCTCTAGGTATTGTCATCTGTATTTTCATTTTTTTGTGTGTATGTTATAAATAGGAATATTTAATTCGTTCCATTCTAATTCGTAACAAAGGTCAAATCTAACTGGCTATTTTAATGCTTCCACGATTCACTAATAAGTATTATTATAATAATAATGATTATTATTGTGATAATAATTCACGATTCCACAACAGCTCCTACGATTCACTGATACGACATATGAGAGAGGTTCGTGCCTGTCACTCCGTGGTAATGTATATACCTGGAGTGTGCGATAAACTAGTGTAGATAAATTAATATCTCGAGTGCCCACGAGATAAGTTCTAATGAAATCATCGCTCAACATAGACCTGATCTCGTCGACGGTATTTACGTTCCTTAGTATCCTTAGTGTTTGTTTGGGACATAGCAGTCCCAGGCCACTATGGATCGCCGCCTCTGATTATCGTTCATCCGCCCTCATTTGGGCCAGCTGATGCACGATGCTGTTGCTTGCTTCTCGCCGCTGGTAGTGTTGCAGGGCTGGTCGATCAGGGATTGTTCCCAGGAACACGTCTAGTTGTCTCTTGAAGGTCTCCAGGGTGAACTCCCCTAATAAGATCCTTTATTAGGACATTAAACAGCCTCGGCCCTGCCACAGAAAGTGATTCTTCCCGCAAGGATTGAAATCTGATTGCAGATCTGTTACGTAGTGGAGGGATCTTGCATAGTCTCGCCCTTCTCTCGTTGTCTCAATTCTGAAGGCCTCGTTCTCGAAGATTGGTTCCATTCCGGTTATCATTTTCCATGCATACAGAATGACATATACCTCTCCCGTCTTCTCTGTAGTAAATACAGACCCATGCAGGCGCTTCAACCTCTCCCAGTAGTTCAACTCTTCCATCTCTCTGATCCTGGAAGTGAAGGTTCGCTGGACACTTTCCAGTTGCCGCACTGCGCCGAGTGTGAACGGGGTCCAGAGCTGGCAGCAGTATTCGAGAATTGGTATTACAAGGGCTCAAAAGAGTGTGATCTTCGGTTCCGCTTCTCTTGTTCTAAACGTAGTACGCCAGATCCACCCCATCTGTCGCCTACCTCTTGCGGTTATTGCCGTTACGTGATCACCAAAATTGACCTATGTATTTGGTCAACACTCCTAGATCACGATCAAGTTATTTCTCTTCGATTTCCGAGTTGTCAGGTGCTAGGTATGCGGTGCTCCATACCAGCTCTTCCGCTATCTCTGTATCTCAAAACCTCAAACTTGGTCCCGTTGAACTGCATGTTGTTCACTTGGGCCCAGTCATATATTGCAGAGAGGTCTTCTTGCAACCTCTCGCAGTCCCTCCTGCATGTCTGTTATGGTCATTAGCATCCTGGTGTCGTCCGCGAATGATGATGCAGTGGCGTGGTTCACTGCCATATCTATGTCGGCGATGTGGATGAGGAAGAGGATTGGGCCGAGTACCGTTCCCTGTGGTGTTCCACTCTTCACCCTATAGCCTCACTCGATCTCGAGCCTCCTACAACGACAGCTTGTAGTCTTTCTGTTAGGAAGCTGTGGATCCATGCCAGCAATTCACCTCCGACCCTAGTAGTCTCAATTTTCTGAAGAGCACTCCATGGTCAACTTTGTCAAACGCTTTCGTGACTGCTCTAAATATTTATGTTTGGTGATCTTTAAATTTTTGACTGGCATTCATTTCCTCAAAATCGTCAGCGGTGGAGAATTTCATTGCATCTATCTGTAAATCACCACATGGAATGCCCTCGCGCCATTGTTATATTTTTGTATCGAATGAAATAGTTACAATCTGTCACCTGATTGTTTGTTGTCATTCATTGTTATATTTTGTGTCTGATCCATCACCATCAATCCATTATCATGTTTATTTGTGCATTTTAGTCGCTCATATATTTAAAATTGTCTTCATTGAGACCTTGCCGATGTCAACCGTGATTCGAACACCCGATAAAAATCAATTTAGTCCCCATATAGCAGTGTCCTCACTCGTATCAGTATTATAGCCTGGATGTGTCGCACACGAACTCCTCTAAGGCTCCGTTCTGCGTGTTTTTATCCGCAACCAATTTAATCCTCAATATCGTTAATATCTTTAGTAGGTATTTATATGATTTGCAACAATTTAGTCCTAAATATCGTTAATATCTTTAGTATATATATACTGTATATACATTTAGGACGTAGCCAAGGCCACACTGGAGTCGTATCAGAATTACAAGAGCCTATCAATCTTATGTGTGACGTGCCCTCGAAGTTCATTTGAATCAGGCGCCACGATAAATACTTCGTAGAATAATAATAATAATAATTAATATGTCGCGTGCAGGCGCCCAGCCGACAACCAGACGCCACTATAAATGCTTTATAGAATAATAATAATAATAATATTAATAATAATAGTTAACATGTGGCGTGCAGGCGCGCAGCCGTTCTCCCGGAAGCACCCGCTGGCCAACTGGGTGTCATGCATGCTAACCATCTTCGCGGGGGGCATCCTGACGAGCCTCCTGCTGGGGGAGCCTGCCTTGGGAGTCTTCAAGAACAACCAGCAGCTCATGCTTGCCACCGCCGTCTGGTGCGTGTAACTTAATTAACCTATGTGTACATAAGAAATTACTTTATGCTGCTAATGATATATTTACCGGTACTTTATTATGTGTTTATCATGACCAGGAGTCTGTTCGTATTAGTCTCTCTATTATTGATATTCCACTAGAAATGAAATTTCATTGTGTGGTTTAATTTGTACACATACCCGTCACTGACGTGAGGTGCATTATCCGACCTTCTACTGATATTTAATTGAATTGATGCCCTTTCTGTCCTATACGCATGCCCTGGAACCGTCTTATTTGAATACATTTGTGATAGTAACAGTTTGAACGCAGGATCGACAATGTCACTCCTAAAATAAAATAAAAATGATAATAAAAAATGTGCCTCAATTTTTACTAGTAACCTTCACTTACAATTCTAATAATTATGTGATTTCGGGTGCTCACTAACCTTGACATTTTTATTTTATTATTTTAATTTTGCTCCTCATTCAGAGCCTGATCAACGTATTACTCACTTACTATAGAGCCTAATCAACGTATTACTCACTTACCATAGAGCCTAATCAACGTATTATACTCATTTACTATAGAGCCTAATCAACGTATTAAACGCCTGCTAAGTTAAGTTAGTCTTATAATAATATGCCATTATACTTCCTATTTCGTGATCAGTTCTGTGCACAATAATAACAAGAACACGTGACCTATTACTGCTGCAGGTACGTCATTTACTACTCGCCTTTTGACGTGGGCTACCACATCGCCAAGTGCCTTCCTCTTAAAGTCGTCCTCGCTGCCATGAAGGAAGTTTATCGGTCAGTATCCTTCCTGTGTGTCATCCTATTGTATACTGCTCTGGTATCCTTCCCTGGTGCTCTCCATCCGTATCCTCTATTTGTCTCCACCATCTGTATCCTCTATTTGTCTCCTCTTGTTATTGTATCCCTGACTGGTATAACCTATTTATATCCTCCACTATATCCTCCAGTTTTATGACTCACTTGTATCCTCCACATCTCCCACTCATGAAGCGGAAAGTGTTCTCTGGCTTGCATGCTATATGATCTTGTGTCTTTTCCTTAGTTTACGTTATCTGTGCTTGAAGGTTCAGGCATTTATTGTCTGATTTTCCTCTACTCCTCTTTGGCTTTATCCTTCCTTTCCTCTAACTTGTACAATTTCATCGATTATATGAATTTTATGGGACAAATGGTATATTTTAATGTAGGTACCTATCTTGCCACTTTGATATATAGGTACCTATTTACAAGTCCCAGCCTATGAAAAGGCCTTGGACTAATTTTTGCTTACATATCATTTGTTTTTATCGCGATAAAAAGGATAAGAATTAATTGCCTACACAACTTTTGTTTTTTCAATATTAAAACTTCCATCAAACAATCATGAGTACCGTATCATACGTTTATTCATGATTTCTGCGACAATATTTCACACAATTTGTAACTATATTATACAAGAATATAGTTTCTTGCTGTTATCAGAGTGAAGAAAATCAACAATATAACACAATTTGTAACTCTATTATGAAAGAATAAAGTTTATTGATGTTATCAGAGTGAAGAAAATCAACAATATGATACAATTTGTAACTGTATTATGAAAGAATATAGTTTATTGATGTTATCAGAGTGAAGAAAATCAACGATGGCGTGGGCCACGTTGCTAAGCTCTACCCTAACGGTTACGTCATCATGATCATCGTGGGCACCCTCAAGGGTGAGGATGGGGGGACTTTGATATATCAGTACTATGCTTATCAACTCAGTTATTCGGTCAAAACAAATATAGACAAAACCTCTGCTATATGTATTTAATTTTACTAGCTCGTTTTTCATATCTCGCTGTTGTCCATGTTGACTGAGAAGCTCATTGAAGCGTTGCGTGGACTTACTTAAGAGTCCCAGTGTTTTCGTCTGCAGGAAATGTGTTGTTAAAACGAATGTATTGCATTATTTCCGTGTAAACTGAATGTTTCGTAAAGGTGTTGCTTGTACTTACTAGTACATGCGACTGTCCCAGGTGTAACGCTCCTGTATAGCGTATATTACTAAAGGTGTTGCTTGTACTTATATATACTAGTACATGCGACTGTCCCAGATATACCGCTCCTGTATAGCGTAAATTACTAAAGGTGTTGCTTGTACTTATATATACTAGTACATGCGACTGTCCCAGATATACCGCTCCTGTATAGCGTAAATTACTAAAGGTGTTGCTTGTACTTATATATACTAGTACATGCGACTGTCCCAGATATAACGCTCCTGTATAGCGTAAATTACTAAAGGTGTTGCTTCTACTTATATATACTAGTACACGCGACTGTCCCAGATATACCGCTCCTGTATAGCGTAAATTACGAAGTTGGCAACCGTTCTCATTCAGCCGCTAATGCCGTGAAGCTCTCGAGTCGACAACAACAAGGCTTCAGTCCTTAATATTAAGAAAGGAAGAAAATGAACATATTTTTGTAAAGCTGTTTTTTTATTTTGCTTTATCTTCTATCGAAAGAGTTTGTTAAAATTTTCCTTGATTGTACCAATCATGAATAAATCATTACTCTGAGTTGGTCTAGATTCGGTTAGTTGCACTGAAGCTTGTTTGTGAGGTCTTGTTGAGAATTTGTGCCGCAGTACAAAGTTGGTACGAAACCCACGTTTAAATCTAATAACATATTTACTGTTCTCACGAGCGTAACGTCGACATACTGTACAACGGTATATATTGGTGGAGACTTATGACCTATTACTGAAATTTAGTATCGTAAGCAAGACAGGACCGAACACAATAATAAATATTATTGATGTCGTTGAGCATCACGTATTTCTATGATTTTTGGCCATAATAGCTCTGTAATAAAACATGATCTGAACACGAGAATGTGTTAACATGTTTATATAATGTCGATAAATCAAGTCTGTGCTGAACCTGTCAAAAACGTTGGGAATTTAAGAATCGAAATATTATTTGAAAAAATCAATCATTTTAACCAGTTTGAGAAATTAGTACTTGAACTTACAAAACAGGAATCAAATGAGTGGTATTGAACCGTAATGCGGGCGCTATATTTCTGACAAATCAAAGATTGTTTTGGGCTTGCTGCTACGTCTGCAATGCTTGCGATAATAAAGTATTTCGTTCCTCTCCTTGAAGCGCTGCGTCGTACTAATGCTACATCAAACAAATCCTGCTGACATTTATCATTGTTCAATATATGTTTCATATTGAATCAATGCTTCTTTTTCGCCCTAGACTTTACATGTATAAACTTTACACGCATCAACTCAACACTTTTAACCTCTACACAAATAAAATCTAAACATACATTAAACACTTATAAAATTTACACTTGAAAAAATAACATGTATAAACTGCACGTATAAACAAGTACCTATAAACTGCACATATAATCAACAAGTATAAACTGCACGTATAAACAAAAAATATAAACTGCCCGTATAAACAAAAAGTATAAACTGCACGTGAAAAGATCATGTAAAAACTGCCCGTATAAACAACGTGTATAAACTGCACGTATAAACCCCACCGTATAATCTTTACAATAGTTAATACGTTTACTCTTGTCTCCACGGCGCCCCCCAGGCAACGGCTCGGGGTTCATGAAGATCCTGGAGCGTCTCTCCCGCGGCGTCTGGACCCCCACGGCCGTAGAGTTCATGCAGCCTGGCTTGTGAGTGACGAATAGGCTTGTATATTTCTGAATAATAGGTCTATATTGATGCTTATTATTAGTGCTTCAATGTAGGCGACACTCGCGACCTCAGTTTTAGTGAAGGTCAGGTCTAAAACGATATTTATTTCCTGTGTTTCTTTATCGGCTACATTCATTATCTAAATATCACGTAAATTTTTTAAAATCACTCTCAACCCTTACTCTTTACCCTCACTCTCTACCCTTACTCTCTACCCTCACTCTCAACCCTCACTCTTTACCCTCACTCTCTACCCTAACGCTATATACACGCTACCTTTTTTCCCCTTTGCTCGACCCTCAATGTTAGTGAATTTACCCTCATCCTTCTTTCACTCTCTCGTTCTACACTAATTCTACCCTCACTTTATTCAACGCTCGCTCCCCTCACGCTATTCTATCATCACTATACCCTCACGCCAATGAGGGTGAACTCGCCTATATTACTCGGGCACTGATCTCACGCTATTCTACCATCAATATACCCTCACGCTACCATCACTCCATTCTCACTCTACCCTCGGCAGCGCCACGAAGGCCTCGATCGCGGCGTCGCTGCTGTTCGTGCTCGACAGCAAGACTGACCTCATCTCCGCCCCCCACGCCCTCGTCTACTTCGCCGTCTGCATCTTCTTCGTCTACTTCAAGGTATGCGCGCGTCTTCGTCTACTTCAAGGTATGCGCGCGTCTTCGTCTACTTCAAGGTGTTCGCGTGTCTTCATCTACTTCAAGGTATGCGTTACTAGACGCATGGTAATTAGAGTTACCTTCAGTAGACCTACAGAAGACAAAGGGTTAAGCTTACATCAAAACCCAGAGAAGACATTTAGCTTATAATGAGTACAGTCTTTCCATAAAATATTAGCTTCAAAGACATGCGTCTTTTTGTGTCTAAGACCACTAAACATAAGACTGTGTGTGCTTCCAGTGCTCCATTTTACGTCAATTTTTTGGCGCTCGTTCAAAGGTTTTCTTGAAATGTAGGAACATCTGTTGTACCTTATTAAACTGAGCTCTAGGTTCACGGCAAGAAGATGTCTTTGATATGATATAAAGTTTAAAGTGGCGCGATATCAGCGTAATATTTCAGTATTCAGCTAAAGTTGCAGCTGCAACGATTCGTCAGTTGATATCAGATTTAGTTGCCGCTCGATCGAAGGGCCTTCCCGTGAGCCATTTTCATTCATAACTTGTAGTATAAAGTACGCAACCGCGAGTTGCTCCACTATATAAATGCAAAATTCTATTCAATTCTATTAAATTCTATATTTTATTATTCACTCCATAAACGGCGATGCCGAAAATGTAGATTGCAATTCGAAACGATGTTAATAAATTTACCACCGAAAACGATAATAATAAATCACATATATATACTGTATATGTTATCTCAAGACGATCTTCTATATGCACTTCATAATATAACATCTTCACCTACGCAAGTTAAGGTGCAAGTCACCCCCCATGACTGAACGATGTTTGTACTGGGCAGCTATCGTCTATTCTGCTGGGTATCCACGACCCCTTCCTGCCGTTCGAGAACCTCTTCTGCGCGATATTCATGGGGGGCGTTTGGGACTCCCTGTCCCGCACCCTCGGGGGGTCTAAAGGGGGAGCCTCGGGCACTGACAAGCAAGGCGACGCTCCCAAAAACGGCAAGAACAAACGGGAGTGACGTGCTGGCCATGCATTTTAACTTTGACGATCGCCTGAACTTATTATTTCATCTAAACTTGCACATGCATCCCTCCTCCCTTTGGTCAACAGCCTCAACTAATGAATCATCAACCGGTTTTATCCCCTGATTTAAAATACAGAACTGGAGAAAATTTTAAATTTTTGCACTTTTAAATTTTATGTCCGTAAAGTACGATTAACGGGAGAAAGTTTTATTCCGGTTAATTTTTAAATTATGATGAAGTGTTTGGAATCATGTTATCCATCTTTGTTTATTTCAAGATACTTTGAGCCTCTGAACCCATGTTGATATTAATTATCCACAAGAATTATTGAGTCTAATGGACAGTTTATTTTGTGAGATTCATTGGTGAGGTGTGACTCAGCGTGACAATTATTATTTAATTGTTATTTCCTCTAATACCGAGTGACGTAGTCCCGTAGTTGACTCAAATCGTGGATCACAAATTGGCTATCGTATGGTAATCCTAAACTTTTTATTTGCTAGAGACCGTTTGTGTGCAGTAGCCTTGTTAACGAAATTGTCGGTGGGAAACGCTGGCCGAGCGAAGGAACCGTTGTCAGTGTACAGTCATGAAATAAAATGGTTGTGAAATTCGGAAAAAGAAAATAATAGATCTATTTAAACGTAAGATTTAGGTAAGGAATGATGGAAGAACTTTTTCTAGAACTTGAAACCTTCCAAGTATAAACTACTGATTGATTATTTTTTTAAAGTAATCTAAAGTTTTTAAAATTCAAAGCATTAAAAAATTTTAGGAGCAAATTTGCAATTTTTGTATATTTTTCCTCTAAACGTTGCTCATGCAGCGATGATTAATGAACGATTTTTGCCTATAAATTTCAATTTTAGCATTTTGATTGAGTTATGAAAATGATGAGGTTTTGAAAATGAATTTTTTTAAATGTGACGCTCAAACGAACCTATTTGAAGCAACAGCTTTACCCCCTAAATTAATAATAATGATGCTATTTATATAATAAATATTTCAGCAAAATCCAATAACAGTAGGCGATTCTCTAGATACCTAGCGATAATTTCTGCAAAGTTTTTTTTTATATTTTTGCCTGGAAGAAGCGTTGCTAACAGTTCTCTCTCATTCGTCGTTACTGACGGTCGCCTTGGCTGGCTGACTGAACTTGTTAAAGCTCGGTAAGTTGTTGTGCATTTAATTTATTATTTTAGTGATTGATTTGCTTCAGGAAATCTACAACGAAAAAGGCTCTATACAGGCTTAATTTTTAGAGTTTGTTAATGAGTTTCTTATTAATGATTATCGTTTCATAAGAATTTTTGTTTGTTAATGAATTTCTTATTAATGATTATCGTTTCGTTATAATTTTTGTTGTGAGGATTGACGCATTTAACATGCCTCACCTTCTTAACATTTTCCTGCCACATTTTTTTGTCTTACTTATCGCAACGTGACACTCCACCCTGATTTGTTGTAACTGTCGATTGCTATTCAATTTTCCCAGCTTCTATTTCACTTTCATTTGCAACCATACAAAATATTTCAAGCAATTCGTTGTCATCTACATCGTTCAACTTTTGCTTGATTTATTAATGGCGCGTTCCTGTAATAATTATTAATGGCGCGTTGCTGTAATAATTATTAATGGCGCGTTCCTGTAATAATTATTAATGGCGCGTTGCTGTAATAATTATTAATGGCGCGTTGCTGTAATAATTATTAATGGCGCGTTGCTGTAATAATTATTATAACCGACGGCGCTGTTCTTGCTCAGGAGTTTTTTATTTTTTTAAATATATCTTTATATTCCGTTATTTCTTATGCTCGACTAGTCTTTTATTTTAAGATCATTTTTGAGCCAGTCCACAAAAATCTAGTACTGTACTCTTACTTCCTTGATATTGATGATGCGATTAAAACATTTCTCGTTGAACTCTGTTGTCTATTTAAGAGGGAAACTCTAGTAGCTATTTTGCGCATTTTTTTTGTCATTCTTCCAAAATTTGTGCATTTGGATAAACTGATTAGAGATCTTCATTTCAAAAATTTCAATTGGAATCATTTTATGTATGTGACATTCTGCACAATCACGCATATATAATGTGCTGTTAAGTCTTACTTGTTTTTAGGATCATTTTTTTTCCTAACTACGTTCCGTGCGACCTCTAAAGCAGCTCCTTTGCATGAATGAGAACGCTAGTTTATTTCGCAGTGTTTTGCATGGGCGACCATTCCATATTCGCCAAACAGATTGTATTTTCTGAATTTCCACATAATTGATTAAGAGCCCTCCGACAAGTCTATAACAACACATGGAGGTTGTTCAGTTGAGATGAGAGTTATTAATGTTGTACCAGTTTGTCGTGCTCGTATAGTGCTGATACATAATGATGTCTGCATCATCACAATGCATTCCTGAAATTTATGGCATCATCAATCTCATCTTATAACATCTTAGTACTGCGACATTTTCAACACCAACGATAGTGAGATGAATTTTAATACCGGATTAGGCATTGTGTTAAGCCATAACGGAATGCATTTATACCTGCTTCACTAACTGGTTGCAGATGCTATATCTTCTTTTCATTACTTTTATTCCGTGCATGATTCAGAATCCCTCTCACTAAACGTGTTCCAGGCTACACGTCTGATAGTTAGAACTCGGTGTGGTCTTGATATTGCATTTATTAGCAGAAGTTTAACTTAAATTTAGTGGCATCCGCCTTGTCGCAATTTTATAATCATTTTTATTTAACTTGGTTTTTCTGCGTAACACCGTATGAATAGAGACAATTCTAGAGCATTTTTTATTTATAACTGCCCTACGGTCCATAAACCATTACAGTTTCTTAGTACGATTTAATTTTAAACTAACATCGCAACTGTCTAGTTTCAGAAAATGTATGAAGACATATAGTATTAAGCTCTTAGTTTCCTGTGTGTGTGGCACTAGCTGTCTATAATAAGATGCAGTAGCCTTTACTATCTTTAATTTAGAACGTCAGACACGAGAAGCTCTGAGGTGAGACAGCGAGTTTGTTTGACAAGCGTGAGCCTTATTCCTTGTGATGTTATTTTGCTAGTACACTCAACAGCTTTTGTCACTTCAAGTTATCCACGTGCAGCTTTTGTTTCACTAAAAAATATTACGATATCGTCTTTCCATCAGCAGATCATTAATCAAGGTTCCAACCAAGTTCATTGTCCTGGAAATGTCCTGCGTGGCAAAATGTTTAGTAATAATACTGATTAAAGCTTGTATTTACTTAATCATGTGCGAGTTGTTTGTTTACTGCGTGTGGGTGGTGTTTTTTAAGTTATCCTGCGTGAAACATTTGTGTGGCTGAAGTGCAATGTTATTCATAGGCTGATAACGTAAGACTTTTTTTATTCTTAAGCTGAGTTTTTATTAAGGATCGAAATAAGTGTAATTGGAATAATTCATCGGCCTATCGTCATACAGGTTTTGGATCCACTAACATCATTCGCCATCTTCAATTGCACTGATTGAAGAACTTACGGTGACCGTTAGAGTTTTTGAGAATATAACCAATAGTTTGTGTAGATGCGAGACTAAAGTAGCTAGTGAAATAAGACAGTATTGAGACATGGAGTAATTGGTTTTGAGTGTGAATTTAAACTTAAGAGTGGAAGTAACTCCAGGTTTCAGGGTATAGTACTTCATGTTTATATTATTGTTTTCTGATAATATCAGTGTATTTATTACAACTGCAGTAATTACATCAGTGTTTGTGTAACAGATATATTACTCAATATAATTTCATTCGTGCAAATAAATTGGTTAGCTATTGATCGCATACAAGTGTCATAACATTTGGATTACTGCCTCACCATATCTTAGGCTTTCTATTCGCTTTACTTTCATAAAAATGTATCAAGAGAACCCAATTCCTCCTCACATTGATATTTCCTTCATTAATAATAATAATAATAATACCTTCTATGGTGAACAGGTTAGCCCATGTGCCGGCCGTGGAGTCTGTCAGGGACTTCTTCGAGGATATCTTCTATTTCTTTCTAAAATCTCGATGAAGTGTCATGTGATTCTTCGAACTCAATGCAACAACCTTCTATGGTAACTTATCTTCCGTAGTAATTCGCTGGTTAGAATTCTTACATTTCTTTCACTCCAGCCTTTACTTCACTTAGTAGGAGTTGATAATTTCAGAATCTGTATGATATTTTAATCAATGAACTGCAAAGTTGGATGAAGAACACACATCGTCATGATTTTTATAGGACCATTGCGAATACAGATGTCGGGGGTGTCCAGTCTAAGTAAATCACTGTAAATGGAGATGTATGGACGTTTTTTTTGCCTGTTTCTTTCTAAATTAATTCGCAAAAAATAAATGAATTTTAATACGATTGCGTCTCAATCTTATTTTTTAATGAAAGCTCTACGTTGTTAATCTAATAATAAAAGTGATGGAAAGGCGGGTGTGTGAATGTTAGTTGTTGATAAGCATTTATAACGCAATGCAATGCAACACGCAATGGATGCAAGCAAAATACCTAGCTTGATACAAAGCAGCTAACTCGTGTATTTTCTCAAGCACGCCATCAACATTTCTAGTCATTGTGAAAAACGATCGCCACAACCAAATGTAAAATAAATAATGCATTATGAGGAATTATTTATTATCGAAAGGATTTATATACTCCAATGAGCAGCAACCTGGTCTCCAACCGTTTTTAAACTCTTAGTATCCTCACTGGTCGAAAAAAGGCTCATTTCTTCTATAGGAAAACATTGAAAATGCAAATATTATGCAAGTTGTTAATTCGAGTCAAACTGTATTTTAAAAAATTCCTAATAAAAAGATAGTGATGAGAAGTGTCTTTCTTTCCTATTGCCTCTGCTGCCTTGACAAGTCGCAAACTGAATATCAACTAAAATTAGCTGATAACAATCCAACGATCACGATCAATATATATATTATATGAATAACAGATAACGAAACTGGACAGCACCACCACAAAAAATCACACTACACAACCTGGAAATAATCTTTATCGCAACATATTTGTAGTTTCGATCTCCACTTGGGATGCTATGACAACTGATGATGAAACTTCTTCAGTAAACAGTACTCAGGGGTGAAAATCCAACGTAGACTAATCCCAACTAAATTCTGAGAGCAAAATACAAAAATTGATCGTGTGAATGTCTTATTTTTACAATCGTTTACTTTTTTGACGATGGTAAGATTTTCGTCAGCTTGCTGAACGCATCAAGAGCCAACGACAGCGCGACTAACAGGATTTTCCTTTCCGTTGAAGGGCTTGCCTCTTGTTCACACCCTTAACCTGCGAGCTTCTTATGAAGTTATTATTCTGACTTGCCGTAGGCATCGAGTGCCATGAAATGTGTGCGGATGCTGGGGTTTTTTATGTCACCGCCGTGTAGGGTGAAGCTCACGTTACCTCCAGCTGTTCTACACAGAGACTCAAACCGACGACACTCGTTGCCGATCCACGGACGGGTGGCGTCGTGCATCTGACGAGTAGACAGATTTCTACATCATAGTTTCGTCAATACTGGAACGTAATCTAGTATAAAAACGAAAATCACTGCAAATTCATTTCTCTAAGCAACAAGCTTCATTTCAAGCGAGACAGGAAGATAGAAAAAATCCTTCAAAATAAATTTTTAGGGACTAGTTACATAAAATATAGGTTTTCGTAGTTTAGGATAGACACATACCGATTATTTCTAAGCGATAATTGATAATTTCTTCATGAAAAACTAGATTTACCGTAAATAGAGCCTTTCTATCGATTAGAAATGAATGTATGAAACGAAATTTTCTTCAACACAATCAACTGGATCTCGAATTCAACATCATAAATCTATCAATAAATAAATCCACATTATAATCTATCATTAAATTTACTTTGGGGTTCTAATTTTGCCTATTTGTTGCAGACATAAAAACTTATTTGATGCAATCATGAATGATGCTAACACAGAGAAACTTCTTAAGAAGGCGGTAGGTAATATACCTGATACGGAGTGACGTGAATCGTAACCAAAAGTTGAGGCAGGAAAGCAAGAAGTTTCTTCAGGAAGTTAGGGTTGGTGATCCACGCTCCCTCTCTGCCCTGGTGGCCGCCATCCAGCCAGGCTATCTCGCTCACCTGCACCATCAAATTAATTCATCTTCAAAACCAAATTGAAATACCGCTTATTTTCTAAAACAATTTCTGTTATGAAAACACTTCATAACAATGCCCTAA
Source organism: Hyalella azteca (assembly GCF_000764305.2). Classification (NCBI taxonomy): domain Eukaryota; kingdom Metazoa; phylum Arthropoda; class Malacostraca; order Amphipoda; family Hyalellidae; genus Hyalella; species Hyalella azteca. The sequence goes on along the minus strand of NW_025932021.1, from coordinate 25,409 downwards.
GAACCTGCTGGAAGTGCTAAAAAATGACTATAATAGGCTTGAAAGTATTAAGATCGCATGTTTGCTTGGCTTGCAAATTGAGAATAAATTTAAAATCAATGATTTGGTAGTTGAAATATGTTGAATATTTTATTCTTGCAATACAATGAGAAGCATGAAGCAGCAAGTTTCAAAGATCTTGGCAGTGCACAGATAACAGCTGGCACTTAAATTTATAAATACCTTCTTAAGGAAATTCGTGTAGAGAGTCTGTAGCTCTTCTGGAAGTTCTGACAAGAGGTACAGCTCAGTGACAAGTTGGTTGAGAACGATGCAACCTTTACTGAAGGCGACCAAGGAGATACTGTCAATCGCATCTCCATGTATTTGTCTCGCATTTCCAGCATTGTCTTGCGATGCATCATTGCTACAGACATTAGAGTCCTCACTGATGAGCTCCCTGCCAGTGATCAATGATCTGAAGGGTGGCTCTTGGACGGTTTTGAGCGTATTGTGGACCAGGTGGAAGAGATGGGGGATGGCATGGCGACCTTTTAGGTAATCTGGCCCGCCAAATCTATTCAGCGTCACAAAGTTATCGTAGTAGTTGATCATGTGCTCCATCCTGTACTGAGAAAACATTATGTCAATTGGCAAAGCTCTAATGAAGTATACCTATACAATATCAGGAAATATATAGGTAGTACAGAAATAGGTTGTTTATGATGGTAATTTCATACTCACAATTACACAATGCAAAGCAGAATGATTCAAGATTCTGTTCCAATGTTGCCTTGATCATTGCAATGATCTCTCATTTCACAATTATTTTCTGAAATGTAACTTTTTTTCTTCGCTTTTAAATTTCTAGTAACTTTTTTTAAATTAATCCATTATTAAGTCGGTGTATAAGCATGAATGGCTCAAAATCAGATAGCAGAAAACAAAGTTCTTCTAATGCAAGCCAAAAAATTCTGCTTTCATTATTAACTAGAAAGTAGGTCTAGAAAAAATATCCTTTAGCAAGTCACTATAAGTTTAATTTTTCAATAAACCTACCTGCACTGCATTTACCTACTAGGCCTGACTACCATGATGTGGCTGTTTGGTTTTCGTGATGAAAGCATCTCACATACAGAATCCAAGTCCCATGGTCTAAGGTAATCTTCTGATGCATCCATTTGCTCCACATAGTTCTGCAATATGAGTTATATATTTAATTAACATTTTGATGTTGCAGTGCTGCAATTATTTTCAAGTTTAAGATGCTGATAAAGCTCACAAGCCATTAAATACTGAAATACAAACCCTAAGTTATCAACACACAATATTTTCCATTCTTCTATTTTGCAGATTTAAGGAGACTCTAATGAAGTTGAAAACCTCCTACCCTTCTTGAAGAAACAAAAATCATATATGCTCTGTAGAATCCAGCCATTTTCCAGGGCCTTAATCAGTAGCTCATGCATTTTAACCAGTATATATATATATTTCACATGTACTGTCTAATGGGGTAATAAGGGACAGTTTTGAGCGCTTCTTGTTAATATCTTCTTACCATGAAACATTTCAAAAACAAGTTTAGGCTCATTTTATAGCTCTTTGCAAGGGCTATCGAATAGCATCATAAAAAAATTCCCTATGCTATTTGTAAGGTGCCAGATGCAAAATAAAACTGTCCCAAATTACCCCTGGGAACGGGGTAATCTGAGAAACTTAAAATAAAACTCAATTTTAAAATGTTTGAAGCATGCAGAGTGTACTCATCCATTACTAACATTACTCTGAAGTCCTCCTCTTTCATTGTAGATGATGTAGATATATAATAAATGACATTTTCTGTGTTTTTTACTGGTTTATCCTCTATTGATATCATATCACAATATTCATTCATTACCTTATTATTGATGTGATATTACCAAATCCATAAACATGCCATTGAGCATTTACAATGACCTTGTCCACTGCAAGCTTCAAATCAGCAGCCAAATAGCATTTCTTCTGTATCTGTAAGCTCACAGGACGGCTTGTAATTTCACACCTTTTTAATTGGGTTAAGTGAATTCACTACAAAAAAAAATATCATGAAAAACAGACCTCATACAGAAAGGAATGTTTTAGAAACAACCATCATATGTTTTGGAGAAATAAATCATAGTTTAGGTTAATTACTTTCATTTCCATGATGCCCAGTGCACAATTCTATATTGGTAAGACATTCTGTGCACAATTTTGTGATGACTGATGTGATGATGCATAAATTTTTTGACAAGTGAAATTTTTTTCACTGAGCAAGGTAAATGTAATCAAAATTCTTTGCTGTTTATCAATTTTTTGTTAACTAGAGCCTTTGCTAACTGAGGATAAACTGTAAATGCATTTTTAGGGGTGTCCCTTATTACCCCGTCATGCAGAAATGACTGCCATTTTTTTTTTTTGGAATGAGATAGGCAAATTCCATCAATTGCATTTTCAAGCTTACACCTATGTGCAACTTTTATGTAAGTAAAATTTTTCAATACAGCAAATATTTTTTTGCTGCAGACCTTAATAGAGGTACTTTTCCAAAATCGTACTTTTCACACTTTTTTTCAGCAATTTTTTTAGAGATCTTGCATTTGGAATCTTGCAGGCTGATTGGACACTTTTGTTAACAATTAGATAGGAGGTATATAATTAATTTAGCAGGAATCTCATGGCTTCTAACATTGTGGGAAATCTTTTCTTGCAGTTTGTAAGTGGTACGGTAAAGTAGATATAGGGTAAACGCGGTATATTCCGACATCGTAGGTAATTCCGTCACTTCTCTAGTTTTTCCTTTATATTAAGCTTTGTTTTAGTTCCATGCGTTCATTTGTTGCTGACGCGTAGTGAAGTGTTTTGAGAGTCATGTGAAGGCAACAGAACTTACGTAATGCATACGGTTTTTTTTATAGTTTTTCATTTTTCGATGCGTCCTTAAAGTGTCGGAATATACCGCGTTTACCCTATTTGGCATCAGATTGCTCATACACATAATCAATTGATTTGTTAAATGAAATAGGTATATGTGGTTTTAAATTCTGTTTATAGATACAAAAAATCATTAAAACATTTTTTACCTGCTATTCAACAAAAAAACATCTTAAAAGCCAATTTTTTATCAGCAATTTGTCAAAAAATCTGCCTAATATTCCAGAATAAAAAGTAAACAAATGCAGAGAACTATGCTGCTTTAATTATATTTGAAGGAGTAAAAAAAAGACTCCTTGAGGTGAAGTTGAGGAGTAAATAGTTTTTACAATGAATTCAAATTTGCTAATTTGAGCTGTTACACAAAATTCTACATACCATCAATGTCACATCAATGCTCATATTAAAAAAAAATTGGATCTAAGGTTAAAGAATATATATACACAATTTTACAGATTTAAATTTTTAGATCTAATATGATATGTGCACTTGACCTTGTGACTTCTGACAACGTGACAAGTTCATATATAAAATATAGACTAGCCTAACCCCTATTAGGCCTAAATATTAAATTGAACATAGCACATTTGCACTCAGCAGCTACAGCACTTGACTTGGCAAGTTTAAATTAAACTCGCCACTTCTTAATAAAAAGTTGACAACCATATAATACTGTTTAAAATTTTGATTTTAAGGGTTATGTTACCACAAAATAACTGAGATTTTCTGATTGCGCTAGAGACTTGTAGCTCAGTTTTGTACATGAGTGGTGTCACTGGTGTGGTGAAGTTAGCTAGGTAGGTAGTAGGGTTGATGGCAATGATGGGTGCGGTAGGGTCAAAAAGATGTCAATAGTGTGCACTGTGCGGCTATTCATGAAATTACTACAAACACAAATTTCAAAATTGCCCAAATTCCAAGTAGGCGAAGTAGCTAGTACCTGAACATCTCCAGGGAAAAAGACAACGACGTTCGTAACGTTTGAAGTCACTCGAGGAGGAGAATAAATTATGTGATTTTTACGGCCTTCATGGCCTTCAACAGGACCAAGACGCATGGCGCAGTCGCAGCTTTTATCTTTCGTATAGAAAACCAATTGAATAAATAAGATTAAGAAGACACAACAGCGGCGCCTGATGCAAATTAAGATGTTCTATCAATTCATTTTTTCAAATGATTCCGGGTAACTAGTACAATCGTCACTACTCACTAGCCTACTGGCTGCAGCGGCTGAAACTGAATGTTGTGACTTCACTGACTTAAGACAGGGTTGCCAGATGGAGCCAAGAGAAAAAGACCAATCTGACTCACAAAAAAGGCCCAAAAAGGCCCCATTTGAAATTAATAGAAAATTTTTAAATTTAAGGTAGTTCAAACCATTTGTAGTGCATGCATTTACTCTCAAGGCTTTCAGACAGCAAAAAATACAACAATTACATCACGTGTATGAGCTGAATTACCGTCAATGCTACATAAGCCGCCAGCCTGCAGCGAATTGCATATTACTCGCCGACCTTAAATAAAATCGTATAATACATTATATTTAGGATTCAATTGCCACCTAACAACCATAAAGCTTTTAGTTCGCGTTAGAGAGTTTGGGCTCAGTTTTGCTATTTTGCTAACAAAATAGATAGTAAAGTTGGTAGTCGAAATAAGTGATGTTGGCGGGGAGCGCAGCCGTGCCATTCTAATTTTGTGCTCCAATAAGCCCTGAATCGAACGCCTTGGATATCTCCGGACATCCACCAATCAGCCATGAACCACTCGGCTTTGTCTTCCTCCGGCCTCGCATAGAACCTGCCGTGCACCACCAGGCCGTGGATCGAATTTGACTTCCGGGCATCGTTAAATTACGTGATTTTACGTTCACCGCATCTGAGGTTAGGTTTCAGATAGCATAGTTCTGTTCCAAAATTTATCGTCTTATGACAAGTGGCCGTTCGACCGAGGGCTGGTTCGACCTACGGCCTAGATACGGACGGCTTGAAGTGTTGAAGGCTACGTTCCGGAAGGCAGGAATCATGATGGTCCATTACATCCAGGGCAGTGGTGGTCTTCGGCAGGCGACCCATGTGGCGAAGTTTTTGACATGTTGGCATTAACGGTAGAATATTTATACTCGGAAGATGAAAAAATTTAAACTCATTTCTGCGGTATAGAGATGATGTGGTCCTTGCAAAGTTGCAAGGACCACATCATCAAGGACGTAAATATTAAAAGTCAATCATTTGAATTTATCACAACTTTTGAATGCACAGAAAAATAATATATTGCCTATCATTACTTGCATAGGAAATAAAATTTACTTGTTCAAAGTGATATCTTGAAGTGACTTACACCAGAAGGCTGAATATATCGAGAAGCTGTGCTGTAACCTCAAAAAATAGTGCTAAATGTACTGCTCTTTAGAAGTGAAAACTATACTCGATTATACGCTCTGTCAGCTCTGCTGTCCACGGTTCTTAATTACAGTAATACGAGTCGGCAATTGGATATAGTCCCATGGTTCAACCAAAGTGTTGCCCAGATTAGGCGGCACTCGCTAGTGTTGCCACCTTAACCGAAGTGTTGACACAGTTTCGTGTCAAAATTTGAGTGTACTCATCTTGGGAAAAACTGAATTTGGGTGCACTCGTCTTGGATAAAATTGAAGGACCAAATTATCATAAAAAAGCCGAGAGTTAAGCGGCCTCTAGACGCACAATATTATTGCGCAATATTTAGGTTTGCACAATATTATGGACCGTCTAGGGGCGATATTGACGGGCTGCGCAATATATTGCGTGATTTTCAAAATCTCGTAAATATATTGCGCAAACTGGAAGATATTGTGCCGTGTAGGGGCTATATTGCGTAATGTTTAGTCAGTGTGTCCCCAGTGGTCGTATGGAGCAGTTCTACGCTTATCTACGCGTCATTTTAGCAACGTGGTTTACATCATAACAGATGTTAAGAAAACTGATAAAAATTTATGCTGGAATTCATCGAGGTATATCGGGGTCTCCCAGCTCTATGGGATGTCAAGTGCCAAGACTACGCGAATCGCGCTAAGAAGCTCGAACAGTACGATGTACTGACTGAAAAGTGCAGGGATTTTACCTATTACAGGGATTATTTTACCGATTGCAGGAGTAATCAAAGCAAGAAGTTCGTCAAAAAGTTCCCCATCCATTCGTACAAAATTCCGGAAATTATTAGGTTCAATCATTCTCAATTTATTAAGTAATTTTTCGTGGGTGAACTTCTCTCTGTTATAAACCACTGTTTCGACCGTTTTCTACCATTTTGCGAGCCTCTCTTACTTTTTTACAACTTGATGACACAGCAATTATTACATAGCACAAGTCATTATCGTTCAATATGTTGGCTACGTGAAAGTCTGGCTGGCACTATTTCATTATTTGCGCAGTACGGTTGCACGTCTGGGGGCGTAATTGCACAATATATTGCGCAACCCATCAATATGGCCCCTACATGCTCAGTAATATTGCGCAACCAAAAATATTGAACAATAATATTGAGCGTCTAGGAGCTGCCGTCAATATATTGTGCAAACCATATTGCGCAATAATATTGAGCGTCTAGAAGGCCCTTTACATTTTTCATAAAAAAGGCCCAAAACGGACAAAAAGGCCAAATAAAAATTTTCAGGCCAATGCATTTCAAAAAAGGCCACATTTGCGAAATTTGGTCTGAAAAAGGCCCATCTGGCAACACTGACTTGTGAGATGTGAGTGGAACCGTGACGTCGTTGCGAGTCAACTGTCAACTCAACAGTCCAGCGTTGCCAGATGGTATATTTCTATACCAGATTTGTGAAATCTGGTATTTTCAGAAGGTGTCTGGTATGAATATTTTAGATCTGGTATATATGCCTAAATCTGGTATTTTTCTGGTATTTTCCGACATACTGCAAATTTACTGCATTAAGTTCCACCTCTGAAGTTTGAACTTCCTCCAGCGTAGGCGTGGATTATATAGATTGCCTTCAGAGCGGCGCGATTAGAGGTTTCCCGCCATTTTTGGAACCGCAAGTTTACCGCTTGATGAAATAACCCCAATCTAATTGTTAACAAAAGTGCTTAGTGCAATATGAACACGAGAGTGATGATCCTTGACTGATTAGTGATTACTGATCAGTGATGATATGGCCTAGGACGAGTGAGGTTGTCGAACCGATCTCTGCGACGCAAGCTCCACCATTTTTGTTTGGTGGTTTGAATTATAGAGTGCCACTTGAATTCGGGGGTGCCATACAATATTTCACTGATCGTGAAAATCATTATCCATTCATAGAACTGGCTGCCTACTGCACCACGTGTCTACTTTGACCAGGTCTCCAATGCATTCGTGGAGTGAATGTTTTCACAAGTCACCTATGTGAAAAACAAGTAGCGAAATAAAATTTCAACTAACTAAGGTACTGCAGTCCCTTATTCGGACCAAAAGCTATCTGCTCAGCCGTAACAAGTGATCAAATCCGAAATGTTAGATTAATGCAATATGCAAGCATGTATGAAAATGGAAGATGACCTGTAAGCATGTATGAAAATGGAAGATTACCTGTTTCCGTGGCTTGCTCATGTTGAGCGAAGGGGAAGAAGTGCCACACTGATAAATGCACAGTACATAAAATACTTTTTAGCGCATTTTCTCATTTATGAAAAAAATGCACTATTGTGGGCGCCATGTCCTTCTGTCCGTCCGTCTATCCGTCCGTGACCACGTTTCCGTCGACGAGAAAATGCGCTCTCTGTCAGTCACTGCAGTGAGTACTGAGTTATATATATTTTTTCTTTTTGTAACCAACGCTTCTGACGAATAGTTTCATTAAATTTGGAGGTATTAGTCAGTTTTCGAGCAATACAATTTCTGGTATATTTCTGGTATTTTGAGCTAGGCAATCTGGTATTCTCGCAGAGAAAAAACCTGGCAACACTGCAACAGTCAACACTCAGTGCTACTCTAGCTGGTGTTCGGGGAGGTAGTGCTGCTAAATAGCGCTCGTGCCGTTAGTTTTATACTTCACGCTATTACTAGTAGTTCATAAATTCTGTTGTAAGATTTTATATTTAATTTATAACCATTATGTGCCAACTTTCAAATTACTGTAGAAATTGAATATAATAAGTCTTAAAAGATAGAAAGTTTAGCGCATAACTTATACCAAAAATGGGTCGTAAGAGTGGCAAGAAGGAACAACAACCCATGTTTCAAACATATAAGATTGTGGTCGTTGGTGGTGGAGGTGTAGGGAAATCTGCAATCACCATCCAATTCATACAGGTAAGTTTGGTTGAATCAATGTTGAGCCCGTTTGATATTCAAAACTGATGCATCATGGCTAGTATAAGTATACGCTAGAAACTCAGTTTAAATTTAAGCCTTACGAATGACGGGAGTTTCTTGACTTCCTTATTCATTATGTGCACAGGTCTTGTTACGCGCACTTTAGACTTTAGTTAGTTTACGTGCCTTTTTACTTGTATAAGGTAGGTGACAATTGAAACGCTAATATCGATGATATGGGAAAGAAAGAATTTTTAAAGTACCGATATACCTGTAGGGTCGGAGGCTAACGGAGGGCCCTAGTCCCATACTCCCGTTCCTATTGCTCCGTACAGTCGGTGAATCAAGTAGTCAAGTACCATACAGTACCTACCTACTGTAACTTGTGTACGTGCAAGACTGTGAGTTATAAGTTTTAATTTGCCGTGACGTCCATGTTTGTGACTTCAGTGTACTAATGAAATATTTGTTATGGTTTAATGCCAGAAAGTCAAATGAATAATTTTAGATTTACAAGTACGTTTACTGGTGATTTTTAACAAGTGGGTGTATACCTACTCTAAAACAAATTAGCTTGCCAGATTTATGATAAACTTTGTTGAAAGAAAAAGTTTTGTGTATTATTTTAGTTCTTAGTTTTATTACTTGATATGTAGTAAATAAACTTTGTCAGTATTTTCAAGTTCAGCCGCAATTGCTAGCAGGGAAAACAACTCAAGTTCTGTTTTCAAAATAAATTAAAATTTAACTTAACTTAACAAATGGTTTGTTTGTGAAGTTAGATAATGATTTTGAGTAATTATAAAATTGGAATAATAAGAATTAACTGAATATATGAGCCTGATTGTTCAGTGCTTTTGCCCTTAGGGAGAGAAAGAAATATCTTAAATTTGAAGGGTCATTTTAATTTGATATGAAATTTTTACATATTGGTCATAGTTTTTTGTTTGCTGGACTATCATTAGTAAATTATCATTTATGACATCTTTATACAAATGAATGCAAGTAGCATCCACTTATTGATTGACAACCTATATATATTTATATCATCTGTGCAGTATTGTCATTTTACATAGAATACATGAAACAAGTATATTATTTATATTTCTTTATTATTGTTCTAAGAATGTTTTAAGAGTCTCAACATTCTTCAGGTGAAATGTTTTAGTTGTATATATATGTTAAACAAAATATCAGCTGAATTGCAGTCAGTGTAGAAATAAAGTCAGCACATGGAAATATATAACCTCATTAGTGATTTCTCGTGAGATCTATTGGGGATGAATGTTATGTCCGCACCACTCAGATTGAATCACACCCACACAAATAGGAATGAATCACGCCCACACAACTAGGAATGAATCACGCCCACACAACTAGGAATGAATCACACAAGCATAGGTTATTTTGAACGAATTATGCTGGTTTGTGTGTTGAATAGAATACGAGTGCTGATACATTAGAGCATTTTGTGCTCGTAAGCCGTGCAATGAAAATTACAGACGCAGATTGTCACCGACGCGTGGCTGTTGGCAGCTTCAGTGCAGCGGTAGTCGAGGTGTAGTGTGTGTGTGTAGTAATGAAGGTTACGTTTTTGTTTAGTGCGTAACGTTGCTGTTGGCGTATTGTCATCCATTTTCTGCTCAAGCTAAATTGAATTTGGATGAAATGCGTCTATTACATTTGTCATGGTAGTACGGTTTTCGGCCGAGTTCACGTTTGAGGGAATGGTACAACATGTTTAAATATTTTTTGCTTCTAGACGTTTGTGGAGAGTTCTAAAGTATGTTAATGTTATTTTTCGACAGCACTTGTTTTCTTCTAAGGCCGCGTGGTTGCCGTCAAAAGTATTTAATTCCCCATACTTTACTCTATGTGTTTCTGGTGAACCTACGTGAATTTTTATTATAAATTAATTGAGTTTGTATCATTTCAGAGCTACTTCGCCACGGACTATGATCCTACGATAGAAGACTCTTACACCAAACAATGTCTTATCGACGATGTCGTCGCCAAACTTGACAGTGAGTGCCCGCTAATATCTGTGTCATTTCTACTTAATCAAACCTGCGATGCTCGATGTAAATAGGAAACTATTTACAGACTTGAACTTAATGTAGACTGTTTGCTCAATGCAGTTTACGTTTGTTTGTTTTGAATTAAGCCTAAACGTACAAAGCACAACGAACAGCTTTTGAGACAGTGTTTGTTTCACGTATTTAAGACTTACATGCAGTGTCACAAGTGTAAAGTGGGTTCCATATTTTGTGTATAAATACCAGTTCATTTTTGAACTTGTTGCACAGCTTAACGCCAAATTTAAAGTGTTTGCTTACTTCTAATGAACTAATATATTTATGTTCTCTTATTTTTGGTATAGCGTTGTTTTGATGCAGCTGTTAGAAATGAATTTCCCTAAGGTTATGGGCTTATTGGCGTGTTTTAGCACATGTGTGGAAGTTTGCGCCATAAATGTTTCTACAGTTATCCATTGTTTTATAGCATGCATCTCTGTTATCTTATAAAGAGTTATAATTGTCCATAGACATACCATATACTAGATTCGTTCATAATTTGACCATTGATAAGAATTTCCCTGCAATAAACAAATCGACTAAGAACACTTCCTCTGAATGTCGCACGATCTTATGACTGTCAAAAACTCTACGTACTTGGTAAATCATCAGAAATGTATTGAATGACGAAGATTCTGGGTAACAAGATAGCGGCATTTGTTTAAGATGCCAACAGATATTTTCCGATACACGTATTCCGATTTTTTAATTTGCTCGCGAATTTCGATTTTTTGATTGGGTCACGTATTTCGATTTTGTAATTAGCTCACTCTCGATTTTGTAATTGGTTCACCTATTTCAATTTTGTTATTGGCTAACGAATTTTAATTCTGTAATTGGCTTACTGATTATAATTTGGTAATTGGCTCACGAATTTCAGTTCCGTAATAGGCTCACGAATTTAGATTTTGTAATTGACTGCGGTCTGAACTCAATTATTGTATCTGCCGAGTGTTGCGTCTATATCCATCCTGCTTTGGACAAATCTTTTTGGGACGAACGTAATTAATTGATTCTAAGGCAAATAAAAGCACGACTCAAAATGGCTTAGAGCATTTTTTGTTCAGTGAAAATGTCATGATGGCAATTGTGGCAGCTATCCTAAAGTTTGCTCTGTGCTGCCACCTGCTGGCAGTTGTGGCAGCTATCCTAAAGTTCGCTCTGTGCTGCCACCTGATGGAAATTGTGGCAGCTATCCTAAAGTTTACTCTGTGATGCCACCAAATTTTGTGGTATCGACTTTTCTTTTCTGAGCGCCTGAGCGCCAAGAGGCAGAGGAGTCGCAACTTGCTCCCGCGTCTGCGGAAGCCGTTAATCCTGAAGAATTGATATTCGCAGCTACACTCGATCATGCAGTCTACCGTAAGAAGATCTGAAGTTAAAAACTGCTCAATGCATTAAGTGCCACTAGGACAAAGTCAACGCGCTAATCGTAGCGTAAAGTGTCCTGGACTGGTGTAGACAAGACCCCAGCTTAAAGAAGATTGGTTCTGTTATAAGTCACGATATCGAACCGCATGCAGACCATCTCCAGACCCCGGTCAAAAGAAGACCCTGTAGGAAGGCACGATAGCGAACCGTGTGCAGACCACCACTATAGCTCGCTCTAAATAAGACCTTATAGGAAAGCAGGCTGCAGAACCGTATGCAGACCACCACTATAGCTCGCTCTAATTAAGACCCTTTAGGAAAGCAGGATGCAGAACCGTATGCAGACCACCACTATAGCTCGCTCTAAATAAGACCCTTTAGGAAAGCAGGATGCAGAACCGTATGCAGACTCGTGAATGCACGCATCTTTAATGCGCGTAGCGTGAATGCGCGCATTTAGAATGCGCGTAGCGTCTAGCGTGAATTTGCGTAGCGTGAATGCGTGTAGCGTGAATGCGTGTAGCGTGAATGCGCGTAGCGTGAATGCGCGGAGCGTGAATGCGCGTAACGTGAATGCACTCATCTTGAATGCACGCATCTTGAATGCGCGTAGCGTGAATGCGCGCATTTAGAATACGCGTAGCGTGAATGCGCGTAGCGTGAATGTGCGTAGCGTGAATGCGCGCATCTAGAATGCGCGTAGCGTGAATGCGCGTAGCGTGAATGTGCGTAGCGTGAATGCGCGTAGCGTGAATGCGCGTAGCGTGAATGCGCGTAGCGTGAATGCGCGTAGCGTGAATGCGCGTAGCGTGAATGCGCGTAGCGTGAATGCGCTTAGCGTGAATGCGCGTAGCGTGATTTCGCGTACTACCGTGAATGCACGTAGCGTTAGTAGACGCAGCGCAAATGCGCGTTCTGTGCGTTCATGGGCTTTGTTATAACGGCAGGTTGAGATGTTTAGTGTAGGTATGGTTTCGATCTCGCGTTATATTCTGGTTATCCGCAAGTTATTTCATTAATTACCGGTATTTCGCATATTTTACTCATGTTTATTAGATGATGCATTTCCTTTTTTACGCATAACGCATGGATGATACTTCTGTGTTTTATTTATCTTTTTATCTAATCGAAAAAATAATCCAGTATAGGTATTACTCTTACTAGGAATGATATACATTTACGTACTATTATAATATCTGTACAAAGAGCGTTCATACAAACGCAACTCGAGACTATTTATTTCTGCGTACTATCATAATTCAAGTGCAAGCAGTTCGTTCATCCAAACCACTTAACTTCAATATGGTGCATTGATTCCACCATCATGACATGCAGTGATGATGGAATCAATGATTCCATCAATCAATGATGGAATCAATGATTCCATGATTAGTAGACATGATTCCATCATGTCTACTAATTGTCTTGGCGGATTCTTGATCTATGATAATCTATCATCAATTATATTTTCCTGGGCCCATACTTCCAAAAAAGTTAAGAGATCGTAAGTTCATCAGGCAATCATCGACGGCCTTTCAAGCAAAATCCACCAATCATAGACAAGAAAACAGAGCGTAAGTACTTACGTTCACTTAGCGAGTTCTGAAAGTATGGCCCCTGGTATCCTTCCAAGTCCGGCCGTAAGCCACGATTTTATCAATGGAACTTCTTGCTTCTTAACTCACTGCTGTGCAGAGTGAAGGGTGGCACGCGAGGATGCATCTAACAGCGATCTTTACTGGTATTATTTATTACTGAACATCCTACTGGAGTAGCATGACTTACACATCTTTTTCTAGCATGACTCAGACCTCTTTTCCTGCCATGACTATGCCCTCTTTCCCTATACCATGCTACAGATGACCTCTTTCTCTAGCGTGACTCACATCTCTTTTTCCAGCATGACTCAGACGACCTCTTTCCTTAGCATGACTCAGACACTGGAAACCGTCGAGTAATTTCCGTGCCTGCCTGGTCGCTTTTGGTATAAATTCAAAGTTTGTTGAGTCACACGCTGTGCTGTCTTGAACTATCGCGCTCAACATGCATGCGTTACGAATCATACGTTAACCGAGAGTCACCTAATGAAGATTTAAGTAGTGCGGGAATGTCTGATCGTATAATGTGCCTCATTATTAATAATTGAACAGCTCACAAGTATAAATTGCGCCCGCAAATACTTTATGAATGCAAATCGTTACCCGAAATATTCCGTCATCTAGTACGGTATTTGTTTATTAGAAAAATTTGTTTTTGAACCTTTTGAAGTTGGAAAATATTTCAGATACACGCGTATATTTGAAGACGAAAATTGAACTGTGTCGACGTGATTCGCACATTCAGGTAAATTTCTTGTAATGTTTTCAACTTTATTGTGCAGACTGAAAGGACGATGCATGAGATCGATTATTTAACGTTATTCTAACTCCGAATGCAACTATGCAAACATTATCAGGCTACATTGAGGTTAGGCCTGCACTCTGCATGCAAGCTACACGTATGAAGCCGTCACATTCCCAGCAATCAAAGCAATGCCAGACTAAATGTTATCTGTTGAGTGTCAGCTCTTGACGCTGACCACCATGCAGGGCTTGCAGGAGATGCAGGATTATTTTTAAGCTATCAAGTCTGTCGCAATATCGCCGTATGTCTTCCAGTCGATCATAGACATACATGCCGGAAATTCTTGTGGTCGCTATTCATTCTAAGCGATAGTATAATGGTTGACGTTGAGTGCTAGAATATTAGAGACGGCTGACAATACACGCTTGTTTTTTTTCTTGAAATAATATAAGCGTGAGTAATTCATCTTGTCTACATTTATTCTCTATATAGATATTAAAATAAGGTTGAGCCGTAGATTTACGGTAACGGTATAAGGTTGAGCCGTAACGTTGAGCCGTAGATTTACGTTCTCCGATATTGTCTCGTGTGTTTCGAGAAAATGATACGAATACGATAGCAATTGCTTATTCTTGTTTTCCCGAGTGAAATAAATTCTTTTGTCGCCAATTCTGTCGCAATAAGGCAGCAATCCTTGCCTCTGCAATCTTTTTACTTTTTAGGCTGTCTCTCTCTTCATGCGCTGGCGACATCCCAAAGGACAAGCGACCGTGTGGCGAAATAGACGCTTTCCGGTCAAGCGTATAATACTCGAATATGCATCCATTGCAGAAACTCGCGAGTCCGAGCTGTATGACTGCACTCAAAACAATGTGTGGGTCGTTTTGGAAGAGTCTATACGCTCTTAAAGTTTAAAATAATTAATGAGATCTTAGTATGAAGATCTTGGTTGTGGATCTGTGTTATCACCCAGCAATATCTGGACCAAGTAAGTCAATCCAATGCACTGAATTACTCTTGGCGCTTGGGAGTGACTAATGCAATTCTGCCGTGCTCTTAAGACGCTGCATGAGGGGCATGTCTTGAATAAATTGGCCACCTGTCTTGCTGCAACGAACGCCTGAGACGTCGCTACGAACGTCTGAAACGTCGCTACGAACGTCTCAGACTTCGCTACTAACGCTTGAGACGTCGCTACGAACGTCTCAGACTTCGTTACGAACGCTTGAGACGTCGCTACCAGTTTATTGGTGATTGACGGAAAAGCTTCGTGTTCGCGTACGAAGCCAAAGTGGTCGTTAAGAGGCAACTCCCGCTGCTCTTCTTGCCGTAAAGTTTGCCAAGGATAGCAACTGCTTCACAGAAAACTCGTCGTAGAGAATTGAAGGTTTTCTTCTCAATACTTTTTATTACACTGAAAATTACTAGTAAATTACTAATTATTACACTAAATAAATTGTCTTAGGATAGTACGTATCGTTCTTTATTTAGATGGCGGTGTTTGATTCAATGAATATTTTGATGTTTACTATCACTTTCTTTAGCTAGCGCTATGACAGAACTAACTGTCTGACTCAAATGTACCGAAATAAAACTGCTTGTAAACAAACTGTCCTCCTACAACAGACATTTGTTGAATATAGTCACCCGGATCATACTAGACATATTTTTATTATATTCAGCTTATTTTTACTCCATGCATGGCATGCTCATTTAAATTCATTCATACCGATTTGTAGTTAACATAAAATGTCAAAATCAATGGAGTGTCATGTTCAGGTGTAATACAAGATGTTCGCGTTGGCTGTAAACTTGTACTCAAGTTATGCAGATTTTGTTCTCATCGACAGTCGAGTTATTCTATAATGTTAAAAAAATTTATAAATTCTATGAAGAATAATTTATCATAATTTTTGAATAAACTTGCACTAGCAGCTTACCAGATTCTGTTCGCTTTTGTAGTTAACTTTTGATATCACTATTACTGTAAACTTTTAAAATACTTGATATTTTTAACTTCACATATTTATCAAATATGTAATAAAGAAGAATCAGATAAGTACAAATAATAATAATATTATCACGGATATAAAGGAAGAAGCAAACGCGGCGTGAGCATGAGGGAAGCGGCGAGGCGGACTGATAAAAGAGGTCCAGGGTAACGTCTATATTTAACGCACGTGTAGTGCACTGTGCACTGCTTAGTGCGCGCCTCTAGCAGCCCTGCTCTGCCATCTGCATCTACACTGTCTGGTGTACAGTGTACACTGTCTGCTGCACACCATCTGCATTTACACCATCTGGTGTACACCATCTGCATTTACACCGTCTGGTGTACACCATCTGCATGTACACCGTCTGGTGTACCATCTGCATTTACACCGTCTGGTGTACCATCTGCATTTACACCGTCTGGTGTACCATCTGCATGTACACCGTCTGGTGTACCATCTGCATGTACACCGTCTGGTGTACCATCTGCATTTACACTGTCTGGTGTACCATCTGCATGTACACCGTCTGGTGTACACCATCTGCAACATTTGGATGTACATTATATTGCACTGCTCTGTACTCGCCTATCAATGATTGTATTTGCTATGCGTAATCGTATTGCTCGCCACTATGCTTATATGGACAATTAATTTTCATTTTAAATTCACCAGCAAGTAAATGGCGGCTTCACCATTCATTTTCTTTGCATCTTCGTTCGCCCCGTCTGCCCAAGTCTGCATGAATCGATTCGCTCAGAATTACAGCCTGGGCGAGTGTGCGCGATGCATACTCCTCTATTTATTGGATCCATCGATAAGCGTATTTCCCGATATGATCAGGTTTATATTTGATCTTGTATTGTATGCAGCGAAGTACTAATCATTATCACTCCTAACATCTCAGCTTCTATTCTTCATCTCTCCACCCATTATCTTGAAGAGTTCGTGTGTTCGCTAAATGGTGTTGGCACTCGGATCTTCAAGCCATATAAGAATTATAGTTCGTGATACTAATTTGTTACGCTAATCCTCAGCAACTGGTGCCCGCATGTGGCAACTTTTTACTTTGTTTTTAGTATATCAACGCAAGAATCTACAAGTAGCAGCAGCGTATGTCTTTAATTTGTCGCTATTATAGAATGACGATGAGTTTTAATTTAGTCTTGCAGTCAACTTTTTACTGTGTTTTTAGCAAGAATCCCCAACGCAAGAATCGAAAAGTAGCAGCAGCGTATGTCTTTAATTCCTCGTTATTATAGAACGACGATGAGTTTTAATTTAGTCTTGCATCTTATTTACATTATATACGTAAATAAGACGCGTTTTAATTTATTGCTGCATCTTTAATTTATTGTGATGAAATTCTGCCAAAAATTTTTATGTTGCTGCTCGTCGCTCGTGAATTCGCTGTGAAGTTGTGTTGGCGCTTCAAATCACATTGACCTACGACCTATTTTATAACCTTGAGGTTGAAGAGTAGGTCGCCGCTCTCTGTTATCGCGGCGATGCTGACATTTCTTTCAGTTTATTTTTTTATTTTATTTTTAATAGGTAGGTATTATGCGTGTGTGAGTAGTGTACCTACCGTAGGAGACAGACGGCGTGGGTATGACATTTTGTTGGCTTTAATTATTCATTATTTGTTGGCTTTAATTATTCATTATTTTGTTGGCTTTAATTATTCATTATTTTGTTGGCTTTAATTATTCATTAGTGTATCGTAGTAGTCAGACGGCGTGGGTATGATACGCCCACTCATGGATACACCCACGCTGTTACTCGCAGCCACGCACCACGCGCACCTTGGCATTGTGCTTCACTACACATATTATCGAACACGAACAATTTATGGACAATTCTATATAACCATCAAGTTATTATGAAAATAACGAAAAATGTGTTTTGTAAAAACCAATTTGGCCTGTTGCATTTAGTCATTAATACTGCAGCATGTTTTAATTGATCAATAATGCGAAGTTGTACCTTGCCCTAATTTTTCATGCGACATTTGTCAGGATACACATAGATGCATTTATGTTAATAGTTAGCACATTTTCGTTAGTCTATTGCCGAACTATAAAGTTAGTGTAGACCGAACAATAAACAACTGCTAGTCATCAACGGCACAAGTCGACCACTTGTTTCATCTTCCCAGATACTTAAGTCTGTCAAAAAAAAAAAACATTTCTTAAAATTTCAGCGCACGATTTCCTTGCCGTGTTTTGTCACCGAGCCTCAAACCTGTATACAGGAAAAAATATTGTATTTTGTCTTGAACAAAAATATCGCCGGGCTGAAGATAGCTTGCGTATGTAGCTACGTTTAAATTAAGTCCGACGTCAAGAGTTTACGAGGCACTTGAGTTCTACATCTGCACGCTAACGTGTTTGTTTGAAGAGCGGCGCTGCTCTCCCCCTGCCCTCTGCCTAGCTTTGCCCTCTACCCAACCCTACCCTCTACCCAACCCTGCCCTCTACCCAGCCCTACCCTCTGCCCTGCTCTACCCTCTACCCAGCCCTACCCTTTACCCAGCCCTACCCTCTACCCAGCCCTACCCTCTGCCCTGCTCTAACCTCAATTTCCCTCGTTTCGCTGCCGTGCGGCTCAGCTAGAGATCTCACCAAAGATATCACAGTCGACGGCAGTGTCATTTATTAGGCTGCTTAAAATGATTAATAAGCTCGTTTTTCGAGCGATGCACGCGTCTGTAGGGGGCTAGCTTCGATTTAAATAAAAAATAGTTGAAGGTCAATTTATGAAACCCAATCACGTCGAATATGGCTTCTCAGTCATAGGTACATAAATAAAAGAATGATATATGGCCTTGTAAATTTGTACTGTACAAGGATGAATGTTGTCACGAATTGCAGTTGTTATTGCAAACAATATAGGTACCGTAGTCTTCATTAACAGATTCTTCTCAATTAAAAATCAGTACCTGTACTGGAAATTTTCGAGCCCATTGAGTTGGAGTTCGTGACGCTAAAATAGTGTCAGTGATAGTTGTGTGTAGAAGATTAGTTATATTTGTAGCCATACACCAGTCTATAAAGAATATATATGTACGTCGTAATAAGCTCCTCTTGATGTTTCATTCAGAAAAAAAATTTTGAAAAATCATTGGAATCGTGCATCTAATTTCTATCTCCGTGTTTTTATATGGGTATTTAATAACGAATTCAATTCTCATCAATTAGAAATACTGAAGGCCATTTGCTTTAACATCTAAAACTTATGCTCAAACATTGAAAATTGCTGCAAACCAATGCTTATTTTCAACCAAATAATCTAGATGCTGTAGAAACCTTTAACGTTTAAAAATCGAATATATTTCTTGTTATCAGTTGTTCGCCCGTTGACGGTGCCTGATGCGTTTATTGTTATCAGTTGTCCGCCCGTTGACGGTGCCTGATGCGTTTATTGTTATCAGTTGTTCGCCCGTTGACGGTGCCTGATGCGTTTATTGTTATCAGTTGTNATTTCTGACGTATTACATGTATATTCTGCGTGTTTTTGTCCGCTTATTTATGCTGTATTTCTGACGTATTACATGTATATTCTGCGTGTTTTTGTCCGCTTATTTATGCTGTATTTCTGACGTATTACATGTATATTCTGCGTGTTTTTGTCCGCTTATTTATGCTGTATTTCTGACGTATTACATGTATATTCTGCGTGTTTTTGTCCGCTTATTTATGCTGTATTTCTGACGTATTACATGTATATTCTGCGTGTTTTTGTCCGCTTATTTATGCTGTATTTCTGACGTATTACATGTATATTCTGCGTGTTTTTGTCCGCTTATTTATGCTGTATTTCTGACGTATTACATGTATATTCTGCGTGTTTTTGTCCGCTTATTTATGCTGTATTTCTGACGTATTACATGTATATTCTGCGTGTTTTTGTCCGCTTATTTATGCTGTATTTCTGACGTATTACATGTATATTCTGCGTGTTTTTGTCCGCTTATTTATGCTGTATTTCTGACGTATTACATGTATATTCTGCGTGTTTTTGTCCGCTTATTTATGCTGTATTTCTGGCGTATTACATGTATATTCTGCGTGTTTTTGTCCGCTTATTTGTGCTGTATTTCTGACGTATTACATGTAGTATATTCTGCGTGTCTTTGTCCGCTTATTTATGCTGTATTTCTGACGTATTACATGTACGTATATTCTGCGTGTTTCTGTCCGCATATTTATGCAGTATTATTAACGTTATTACCCCGTATTATTAACGCTATTACTCCGTATTTTTAACGCTATTACCCCGTGCAGGTGTCAGTAGAGGAGGTGGAGACACTAGCCCGGCAGCTCAAGATCCCCTACATCGAGTGCTCGGCCAAGATCCGCGTCAACGTCGACCAGTGCTTCCACGAGCTCGTCAAAATCGTACGCAGATTTCAAGAAGCTGATCGACCTCCCGCCAAGTACACTAATTCCAACAAGAAAAACTGTGTTATACTCTGAGGCTCATCCAACCCTGAAGTGCATTTAAAAAAAATTACTCCGCATCAGGATCTTTACTGCAGCTTAACTTGCATCAAGCAAACGAGCACTGGATGCAATTTTTTCACTGGATGCAAGTATCGACTCCTGCTACATTTCATCTCTGGCTGTTGTTCGCATTTCATTCTATGATTCTTTTTTAAATAAGCCAACAATAAATGTTTTTGTTTTTTTGGATATCAACTACGAAGTGACTGTGAATTGAAGTGCAATAATGTGACAAAAATGAGAAAGCTCACTTCTGGTGATTTATTTTAGGCTTTGTTGGCAGTCTCGTACGATCAAAAGTTTCTGAACCTGTAGTCATCGTAATTTTGAACCTGAAGAGCTAGTTGAAACCTCTATTTATTCACGAACTAACTGTTAACAGGGGAGATGAATGCCCATGGATAACAAAACAACATGAAGTATTTAATCAAAAGTTATTGCTCAATTGAGTAATTCGTAACTACAATAATAATACTGACCAGGATTGATCTGAACACTTGCAAGAAGTGCTATGTCTTCTTACTTTGTGTTGGTGAGCTCACGCCTTCCGACTAGCAACATTCTAGCAATTGTCATGTTATCTTTGAAGAAAAGATACGTAAATTACTAGTTTCTATCAATGTAATAATACTTGCTGACGCATATTCGCTGAAACTTGCACGAAATTTATTTACGTATTGTATTTAAAAATTATCAATGGCTTAGAATCTAAAAACTCGGTACAAAATTCTACTAATAGATTCACAATTTTCTATTCTTAACTTCAAAGCTTTTACTTAAGTTATTGGTGCCAATATAGTCTGTATTTGATAATTTCTTTTATGAACAAAAATTAGAAGGTAATGTATGTTGATTGCATGGCATCCATCTGGTGACTCAACGTTTCTGAAAAGGGGAATTATTACTTATCAAATTAACCTAGGGTGGCTTGCCAAATCTATGATTTGTCATTTATATGCCATAAATTTTTCTTATACGATACACTTCAACCGATTCTTATCATAACGTTTATTTTGATGCTAATCACAACAGAAGTTTGGTTAATCACAAAGTGTTAGATTTCACTCTCTATTTGTCTGTGTCTTGCATTTTTAATCTTGTAACATAAATCAAAATTCCATCTTTTAAAATGTCTTCTTTGTAAAGGAACCGTCAGTGTTATTTATCTCTGAGCAGCTACGGTAGGAAGCAGTGAAGCTCTGATTGATATTAATTAGCAGCTAATAAAGAAGATCTGATATCTTTGCTAATCCATGCGAAGAACTCTACGCCCAACCACATTGTGTTCGCTAACCTATTATTATTTTCTCTTATTACTTAACGTGTGTGTGGTCAGAGAAATGTATCCGTGATACTGTTGATTTGTTGGCTGTTGTGCCTCGCAAGTAACGTGCCCTTTGATTGTTGCCTTCGTCAGTTGACCAAGTTTAAGTGTTAAGGTTGTAATTCTTCGTTTAATTCGAGCAGATCTGATGTAGTTAATAATGAAGTAGTGAGAAGACTGTGAGAGACAGCGTGTGAATTCGATGACGAGTTTTAGGTACCTTCTCGTGTAGCATTGGTGCAGACACAGAAGCCTGCTGCTAATATATATTAAACGCAACTGAAGTTTAAGTATTTGATTGTGCAAAAGTATTTTGGTTTGTCTTAAGTGTGGCTCTATTTATAAGTCTGAAACGTCAATGGGTTTCTGGAAAATTAGACAGGAAAATTCTCGGAAGAAGATGGGAATACATTTTTGCATTTTAATGGAAAGGGGTAAAAATACTATTTATAGATTTAAATAGGGAAATAAAGTGCTTGTAGTTAAGAAATTGATTGCACATTTTGTTAAAATTCGGCGTGAGTACCATAGTTTATTGGAAATAATTTTGTATTGATTCTAGCTAATGAATATCCTCGTGAGCTGCAAAATAATCCTTGGTTTACAGTTTAATCATCGCTTCAAACACTGAAAATTGAGGCCCGGCGAACACTGTTATTCGAATTATTAGAAACCTTTTTCAATTCGTTAAGTTCACCATAGTTGCTGTTCTCTTTTGAATGGCAACGTTTGTCCTCGTATACACAAAATCTATTCAGGATATGAGAAAGGCACAACGAGGAAAAGGTTTTTGCTGGACGATTAGCTTCGAAAATGCGAAGTTGCATGGAATCAAGTAGTTCATAAATATTCGCTGATGCTATTGATATTGAATATGCGTTGTCATTAATTTACCGAGACATCGCAATATCGGGCGTTCTATTAATTTCTTTGTTATCCTCCCACGGCAATAAAGACTGTCTGGAAAGATTTAGGAAGATCTCCTGAATTTTTCCAGGAGTGCATTTTACTTTTGACGAATTTCGGAGTCAACTGCGATCGAGATAATAATGTGCCTTAACATAACATAACATAATTTCTGACGTAAGAATTGACTTCGTCACAAGGATAAAAATAGAACATTAATTAGTGTAACACAGTCGAGGCAACTTTATTATAAATCAAATTCCATAATTGCTTATCAGCAGCTAGATAGTAATTTCGGTATTTTGTACAATTCTTTTAACGAGCTATGTATCCTTAGCGTCTGAGGTGTGAATTGTAATTTTAGTTTACATACACGAAATTACACATATGAGTACGTATTGTCCCGCCATTTGCTATTAATGTTAGTTTATTTACTGTATAAATTTTGTCCAGCGTTCGGAATGCAGTTTGGTGTCGAAATAATATTTTTAAAGCCTGGGTTGAGTGAAAACTTCTGAGTACCTATATCCCTATTGAGATCGTTTTGTCATTCTTAATTTTATACAACATTTGTGGACTTGCCCAAACTGGAGAATATTATACAAATTGGGAGGCGACAATTAACTCATCTTGTGATTTCATTGCTAAATTTGACACAAATTCAGGTTCTACAATTTCTAACTGATTTTCTGTCGAATTGCTGTAATTTACCTGAAAATAAACAGCAAATATACATAGAGTTTACCAATCATTTAAAAACTTATACTCTCAAGTGCACTAAGAAACGCTTCAGTATTTTAATATAATTTCGACTCAAAACTCTGCCAAGCCCAAGTTAAATTTTTCATCTCTAGCGATTGCTTAACGAATACTACATCGCTGTGTTCTACTTGGCCATTCTTGTGAACGAAATTAGGATGTTTCCTCAGAATTTGTGCAATGTCTAGCATATCCAGCCCACTGATCTGATAGGTCATGAAAATTAATACCTAATTTACTAGTGTTTGTTGTAATGTACGTTCCTTAGTGTGAATGTGGTACAATAAAATTATATGTACGTAGGTATAGCAGTTGTCTTCCATCGCTGAAATGCGGTTACTAAAATCTTACTCTAACAATTATTGATGTCTTATATGTATTAAAATCCCACCTCAACTATTGCCCTTACCGGTACTCTAGAATATCGGGAAAACCTCAGTGACGAGATTGGACCATTTGAATTTTGTCGCAAATTTACAACTCAGATTTTTCCAATGATAACTGAACATTGCTTATAAAGGGCCATTCTTGAATGAAAATTCAAGATTGTTTAAAATGCCTGGCTTGAATGAAAATTTAAGATTGTTTAAAGGGCCCCGACTTGAATGAAAATTTAATATAAAATAGTAATGAACATTATTAATAGTTTGCTCTCGTATGGTTTTCTTGTGTTTACAAGCTGAGATATCAAAACACAAGCCAGGCTAAATTATTTAGCACGAATTCTTCCTTGTATTATACAAATCTTTACAAATGTCATCCGAATTGGAACTTTTTGGTTTAATCTCGGCTTGACTTTAGACGTTTGTTAATAAGTCTAATATTATCGTTCGGTCTGCACAAAAATGATGTATGCAACAGTTTTATGAACGCGGTCATGGAACACTAACTGATAATAGTATAAAACTTATCCTCTATGATGACTTATCAATATCCTTCATCTTCGTATTCTTGAGCTAGAGTTTTAAATGAAATCCTTGTCATCTGTGACAAAAATTACTCCTCTGTCTGTATAAATGCTCAATTCGATTAGTTATCCAAAATAAATATGGACTGGAAGACGAAATGGGAAAAAACTTGCAAACGAAGAGAAAATAAAAAAAATTTTCACGACCTAGGTACACCGTTAGGTCCTGATGAATACGTGCACCATGTGCCATCAAGCTGTGTTCATTAGTTTGGGAGATATTCTTCGGTCATGGGAGATATTCCTTAGTTGGGAGATATTCCTTAGAGAGCGGCCGAAAGTCCGGCCGTATAATTGTCCGACACGTTTTCTTGAAAGGAAATTTTGCTACATCATGAGCCTGTACTTTCTGCTAGCGCGCAAAGTAGCAGGGGTAATTATAATTTCAAGTTCATACTTTGGATATAACTTGTGCTAAATAGTGGCTTCTATTTTTAGAGGATCAATGAATATTTATCTGCACTAATTCTGAGTGCCGGTAAGTTTGTTTAATTTAATTATAATTCAGCGTTTTCCTCACACAAGTTTGATACAGAGTGTGCAACTTAATTTACGAATCTCTTTTGGAGTGTGAGTATCAGATATAAATAACGTTAAAGCCTGGATGGAGCTTTACAGCATATTGATAACATCCAACTTTGCTTCAGGGCACTTATGTTTAAAATTGTTTCAATTATATACTCACCATACACTTTTACGATGTTTCCGACGTTGCGGATGTTTATCCTGTTATGCAAAGCAGGCACTGTTCTCAGCGTTAGTTTCGGGGATTGGACAACGGACGTGTGTAAGTTTTTCAGCCCATTTATGGACGTCTGACGACGAGTAGTTAATTGAGATTATTGCATTGATAGTTGAATTTTTCATTGCATTAATAGTTGAATCCGTCAAATTACACAAAAAACGGATAAAATGCCCAAACGCAGGAAAAAGGAACAAGGTGAT